>NC_081527.1:27711480-27806480 GCF_030273125.1 Centropristis striata | reverse complement strand
AAGTTTGATGAGCTGCTTGGGCACTCACGTCTGTTTCTTATGCTTAACATGCATCCAAACACAGCTTTTTGGCATCCGAACAGAGGAGCAGGCGCCAGCACCAGATGGGGTAGCGGAACGAAATGTTACCGGAAATATGGCCGCGGCGCGCAAAGCACAACATGAACCGAGGCATTTGGCAGATGAGCGATGACGTCCATGAAAGATTCGAGTAATACAGACTGCAGCTCCAGATGTGATGCTGCAAGATGTGGGTCCAGCGCGGAGGACCAGAACACCACCGCAGTCAGCTGTTAAGCCAAGTTTTTAAAAGGTAAAGACATGTAGCAACAGGTATTTTGAGCTTTAAAATCAAGTTACAAAACTGCACGCATTAAAAGCAATCTTCATTTCTGAGCTTAACTGAAAGGAGCATGTAATGCTTGCCCTGAATCACTAGAACTGGAGTTACAACATTACACAATTTCACAGCAGGCAAGTGTGTTTGCACAACTGTTTTGGGAGGATCTGGAGTCAAACTACAATGTCAGACTGGAAAATTCAACAACACAGGGAGGAAAGAACTCCCTTAAGTTCAGCCTGAATGCAAAGTGAATTTCAGAAGTGGAGTCTTGCATATAAAAAGCCAATGTAAAAGCACAAGTAGATGCAAATTTGCCCGGAGGAGCATTGACTTAAAGCAGAAACATATTTTGATTGAGTTGAAAATGTTTCAAAAATATATAAGCTTATCCCAAGGCTTTAAAAGTCAGTGAAAAGAAGGAAAATGAGAGAGAGGGGGGAGACAAATAACAGAAACAAATAGAGCTCTGAGTTCAGTCAAAGTTTACACTGACACACACACACACACACACACACACACACACACAATTCCCTGTCTATTAGCTCTGTTTTGTGTCTCAACTGCCTCCTTTAGGGAAATATCCGTCCCTATAGCTACTAAATGCTCCACATTGTTCAGCAGCAAGTCTCCAACTGTTTCTGTCTGCTGTTTGCTGTTGTAAACATCAATATGAGAGCAGCAACAGTGAACCAAACATCTAAACCATCTTAACCATTTTTTGAATTCTTTTCATTCTGTCTGTATAAACAACTTGAATGTTCATCATGCCATGTTGGTATCATTTTTTCAGCAAAACCTCACCTATATGACCTGATAATTATTTATTTCTCTTTGATTTACTGGAGCCATTTTTTGAACACAAAAAAACATAAAATTGGATTTGAAAATGATGTTATTTTTACTTTCAAAACAGAATCATGCTCAATGATTCATGCTGAATGATGTTTAAAATGTTGCAAATGTGAACAGAGGTTGTATATATAGCATGAAAGAGGTAAAATGAGGATAATATCTTGTTTGCATATTTTAATACTAAATATATTTGACCTTTGACCCTTTTTACTTGGCTGATCATCAACAAACAAAAACTGGCATGGAGTTTTGAGCCAGAACTTAAGAAGGAAGTTTGTTTTTACGTCATGAAGAAGTCATTTGATTTGATCACACTGACTGGAGGGGGTTTAACCCTTTATCGGGCGAAGAACTATATTCGGTAACTTCACTGGATATCAAAATGAGGTAATATTTCAAGAAAAAAGTTGCAAATTTACTAGATTAAAGTGGCAAATCTACAAGAAAAAAGTTGCAGATTTAAGAGATTTAAAGTGGCAAATCTGCATGAAAAAAGTTGCAGATTTACAAGGAAAAAGTGGGGAACAAAGCAACTTTTTTCTCGCAGATTCACCACTTTAAACCTCAAAAATCTGCACATTTTTTCTCTCGTAGATTTGGCACTTTAATCTCGTAAACTTTTTTCTCAAAATATTACCCCCCTCCCCCAGGTCCGTATGTTTTTTACACATTCCACAGAATGTAAGTTAGTATTCTGGCAGTATGTAATATCCTCCAATATTCTGTAGGGTTGAAATTTGGAATTTTCAAGTATTTCAATGAGTGCCCTATTAAGGGTTAAGATCAGTTGGAAATGCTCCTCATTTTTGATGAGTCATCTGTCTCTACTAGTGCTATCTTAAAAAGCCATAAAATAATTTTTAAAAAGAAGATTTGAGTTAATGTCTTTTCTCATCCAATTTTTGTCTCATCCTCCGCTGCACAATGTCAATGTGAGTCTGTATTAGTTTTGGGGTTTGATAGCACTTCATAGAGTCCTCCTGAATGAGACGCTGTCATTACACTTTCCATGGTCGACCAACAATTACACATTTTCTAACAACTGCATCTACACTTCTGCACTAATTAAATCAGCTCCGGTCGTTACTGAACACTCCAGCAGCTAACACTTGTTTAGACCCCTGCGAAATGAGTTACGACCCCAACTGCCACAAAATCGGGCACAAGCCTCTCTTTAACAGCTGCACAGTGTGTCGGGCCAGCTTTTCGCCATCAAAGAGCCATAAAACCGAGCCTTTAATGGCAGCCATGGTGGCTGAGAAAACGGGCGTTAGCGGAGGGCGAACAGACGGCATCTGACACGACAGGTTAATAAACGTTGGGGCCCCTGCCAGGAATATTCAAAGTGACTCTACGCTTTTCACAGACTGAACCCACCACGGAAATGTGGGCAGACGGCTGCAGTCCAGAGATAGAGTGAGATGCTTCCACTTTGAGTAGCGGACTAAATGAGACGCTGTGCTGCAGAATGGATGAAGATGCATTTAGAGCAGGGGTGGGCAATTCATTTTCGCAAGGGGCCACATGACCAATACCATGAAGGTTGCGGGGGCCGGACCAGAACTCTGAACTAAATTCTGCTCAATATTAATCTAATCGCTTTATAAACTACAGAAAATTATCTGGTTTTGAGCTGCTACTGATAGGAATACATGTTATGATAAGTTAATGTGGAGTAAATCAAATATAGCAGTAAAAAGTAGTAAATACTCAAATCACTATATCACTTTTCAATTTATTTTAAACACAACTGTAAATGACCTTTAGCAAGGTTCCTATTGGTGTTTTTGTGTTATATAGCTTGATTTTCATGTTTGTACATTTTCTAGGTGTTTTACAATGTTGTGATGCTTTTATTTTGAAAAGGTGCCACCCAGTGTGAAACGGGTGCTTTAATTTTGAAAGAAAGTGACAGGAAATAACAGGTGGACCGGTTAAATGAAAAACGAACGGTAAATAATAACCAGTGTGTCGGCCTAGTCCATATAAAGTTGATATAAAACAGGCATGGGCAACTTAAATGCTGGAGGGGGCCACAATTTTTCATTAACACTACCACAGGGCCACATATAGGACCGTGCACTTACCCAGATATGATGAAACTGCAATTTTAAATATGTTTACTGTGCAGTAACTTAACATATTTCATGCTCAAATTCATGTATAACAGTATAAATAGGAATACAAAAGGTTGAAGGAAATACAAAATAACCACTTACTGCAATTTCTTTTTTTATCAGTGCAAGAACAGCAGACCAGCATTAATTGCAAGAAGTAATTTTGTGCATTTTTGGACTGCACTTCTAAGATTTCATGCTCAAATGCATGTAGTTGTACTGAGGGCCACTTCAAGTGAGGGTGCGGGCCGTATGTCGTATGCTCCAGTTGCCCATCCCTGATATAAAGTATAAAAAATACTTTTTTATTAACTCTTTGCTAAAAGCAATACTGAGGTTTTTTGCAGGTGGGTATGCATGCAGGCAGATATACGTAAACCACCTTCAAAATAAAAGCACTGCGGTTGTATTGATTTCTAATTTCTGGGTAACCTCACACGGGCCGGACAAGGACAGCCAACTGGCCTGATGTGGCCCACGGGCGGCCCAATGCCCAGGTCTGATTTAGAGTCAAGCTGACACTTTTATCCAAGGCGTTCATGCCCTGACAAAGACTCAAAAAACTGTTGTAAAAGCTTCAGCTCTCATCACATTTGATTGTTTTCTTTTCTACCTTTTCAAAATTCTGACTTAATTATGCATGTGTGCTCCACAAACTACCAACGGGCAAGTTTAATAAGAGCCGCAGTAATTAGAACTGTGAGCATAAACACAACAGCCGCAGCTTTCATCAGTTTGGTGCTTGATTTATCAAGACCACTTGATGCTAATCTAATTTCCAGAACCTTCGGTGCGACCGCTCTCACTGCGGTGTCATTCAGAGAGCTGAGAGAGAAGGCCGAGCTTCCTGCAGATGAAATTTCCTGAGGCACCTTCAAAGCTAAACTAAACTTTAACTAGTCCTCTGAAACAGCCCACAGCATGACCACTCCAAAAATAATGATGACAGGCGATTGTATTATGTCTTTCCTTCGTATTGGCTTTCTGTGTTTGATTGAAATGGAGCACTACACTGTAAATAATCGCTGTGAAATCTACAGTTATTTACTGTATTATTCACAGTTCATCACTGTGTTTGATTTTTACAGTAGTGCTGTATAATTTACAATAAAAATCGGTCCTTGTGACAAAATTATAGTAGTCAAAACATTACTGTAGAAAAAACACAGTAGACAGTGTAGTACTATGAAAAGTAAAGTAGACTGCTGTATTTTTCAATTTTTATCATAATTTCCACCAGAATTAGTCCTATACAAATGCTGTTTAAATAATTAATTTAAAGCTTTTCATACAAAACACAGTATGGAAATCAATTGTAAAACAGTAAGTGTATAAACATTATTTTCTTTTGTGTATAGAGTAATTACTTGCAAAAAATGATGACATTTTTATCAAATGCTTGATTTATCAAGACCACTTGATGCTAATCTAATTTCCAGAACCTCCAGCTTATTAGTTTATGTTTTTATTAAGTTTCTGTTTGGTTGACCTCTTAATAGTCACAGAACAGAGTTACATGTTTTGTAAGTTGTTATTTTTTTTAAGCCTTTGGAGATCTCTAAAAGTACTCCCAGCAGCCATATCATTAGGTACACTTGTATAATCTAATGCGATCCAATACAATATCTCCATCCATAGATTCTGCCTTTACAATAATAATAATTTTGATAGGCACTGTCAGAGAGTTATTCATCTAACTATATCTTTATTATAGAGGTTGGAGTATGCAGAAGTGTTGAACTGGACTGCATTATATTAAGAGGCGTTCTAATATTCTGGCACTCACATGTATTTATTTGCAGTGTAGCTGATCATGTTTGTCTTCGTTTTACCTCTTTATTGAATAAAAAACCTGTTTGGTTGACCTCTTAATAGTCACATAACTGTGGTACATGTTTTGTAAGTTGTTATTTTATTCTATTTTGGGGAAATAAGACCCAACTTTTGACCCCTTTCGGCTCCCAGCTCAGTCCTTCACCCTTCACAAGTGAAAAATGAGGATATAATGGTTGTATATGGGTGCATGAGGTTGTATTTATAGTTAGAGTTAAAAAAATAAGTAAGTTAAGCAAAACTCAGTTCACTCCTGTGTGTGATCTGCTAGTAAAAGGTAATTTAGCAGAGATCTCAGCTTCCTGAGAACACCAGACCAGAACGAGCCACAGCACCGACTGGGAAAGGGTCAGAGGTTATCGACCAGGAGTCAGTGGACAACCAGAGAAAGATCAAAGTGGCCAATTATATCTAACCTTTGAACAGAGACAGGGGTTACAACCTCTGTCAGTACACAACTCTGCTCCAAAAGGTCATAACAAGCAAGTAAATGGACCTTGATTTCAGATTGTTTTGTCAAATGATCTGCTGAGGTTTCTCTGGATAATACGACGACTTACCTTCTACTGAAGTGATCAAGGTCTCTGGATTATAAACCAGAACCGAAAGAGAAACCAAATCCCATTCACCTTTATTGTATTGAGATTGAGGTGAATATCTCAGAAACCCAAACTATCTGCAGAGTTCGAGTAGATCAGTCATTGTTGCTGCAGAGACACCTGATAATAACATCACAAAACAACAGAACGCTGCTTTAAAGAGCCTCAGCGGTGGAACAGGGAGGTCAAGTAGGATTTCTGTGTTGTGTGCGATCTGAGGAGACGAGTCGTCGCTGTGGGCTGATACCAGCTCTGACCTTGACTTTTCAAATGGCTTCACGTCTGCAGGGCCTTTAGTTTGCTGTGAGAGTGGGAGGAAGCTCCAGTGTGCTCGTTAATGTGTGTGTTCCTGTGTGTGTGGGCGGACGAGCGAACGGAGGAGGGTGAAGGCAATCGTAGCAACAGCTGTCTGAAAAATGTTCGCCATTAGAAAGAGAGCCAACAGATATGATTATTCTGCTTTATTACAGCTTGGGGTCATTTTTTTCCTGGTCACAATCCATTTATTAATTGTCTGTAACCACTTATCCTATTTATTTTTATTGCTAAAATCAGGGAACATGTGGAGATCTCTAAAAGTACTCCCAGCGGCCATATCATTAGGTACACTTGTATAATCTAATGCGATCCAATACAATATCTCCATCCATAGATTCTGCCTTTACAATAATAATAATTTTGTCAGAAAGTTATTCATCTAACTATGTCTGCATTATAGAGGTTGGAGTATGCAGAAGTTTTGAACTGGACTGCATAAAATGAAGAGGCGTTTCATATATTCTGGCACTCATATGTATAGGCAAAATATTAGAAACACCTTTTGAAACATTATTATTGTTATTGTAAAGACAGAATTTATGGATGGAGATCTTGTAATGGATCCAGTGGTAAAAAAAAAAAAAAAAAGTATTCAAATCCCTTACTTAGGTAAAAGTACTAATACCACACTGTGAATTAACTCCACTAAAAGTAAAAAAGTCCTGCATTCAAAATTTGTACAAAAAAAGTAAAAAAAATAGTCATTATGCAGAATGTCCCCAATCAGATTTTTGACGCATTGATACATGTTTTTTCATGTTAAATCTCGACATGAAAAATAACATTTTTAGTAAAATTGCAGTTGTGACCGGACTGGGCAAATAGCACTGAATGGAGGCTGACCAGTGAGTTATTTATAAAGCATAAATATCAAACATCTGCTTTAAGAAGAATAAAAGACACATATTTCCTGTTTCATGTCATCTTTGGGTTTGAACGGATTATTGGATGAAGAAATTTGAAGCTGGGCTGCTAGGAAACTACTAGGCTTTAATTCACAATTTCCGAAATGTAGTTTTAGATTCTGCATTAACACTTGTGACAGTCCTGCTATTTACACTTTATACTTATAGTTCAACTTTTTTACTAAAAACGTATTCGCTTTTGTCACGTCAGACTCACTGCAGAAGAAGAAGTTGTGTTAGCTGAGCATATAAACCGTAAATAGCTAGCTTTACAATGAACGTGCAAACATTGTGGAGAGGGAGACCAATCTTCCCGTATGTTTCAGCAAGGAAGCCAATAGGTGCATTTCCAAACTGATGAAAGAAAAGAAGGCAAGAAAGAAAGAAAAAAGTGAGAAAATATGTTCATGTGTGTGTTTATAATAGAAAAAGATAAGAAGAGAGCAAACTGTTATCTTTTCAGTGGACTGGCAGGGCCTGAAATGCAGATGCTTCAGTGTCTTTAGAGTTTTGTCCTCCCTAATGGCTTCTGCAGACAGCCGGGGCCAAACATCTCATTTGCATAATTCATTTCACTTCAGAGCGCCTGACAAATGCCTCCAAACTCCTCGCCTCTCTGTGAAATCTGAATATTTCTCCAGCTCTCCCACCGAGCGCCGATTCGGCGAATTAAACCGGAGTAGCAGTTTTGTTGTTGTGTTTTTTTTCCTTTGGTAGAAGGGGGAAGGGGGAGGAAGGGCACCGAATCAAAGTCAAAAGAAAGATGGTGGAGAGAAAAAGAAGGCAAGAGAGAAAACTCCTCACAAAATAAGTGTTGTACTTTTTTGACACGACTCTCTCGTCAGCGGCTGCAGCCACGAAGAGCTGAAACTCTGGAGAGCAGCAGGCTGTGTTTTCATGTCCTGCCATTCAAAGCAAAGCTGCATGATGAAAGTGCATGAAATGCTCCCAGAGGCCCAGTGGGCTGTTTTACATGTGTCTGCCTCCATCTAGTGGTAGAACACAATAACTGCAGCTTCTTACACCAGGAGACGTGACCAACATCATTAATCATTTTCACATGGATTAGAAATATTATATAAAATAATATTTGACATTTATTCAAGTCTTGATGCTCAATCGGGTTAAGCCTTCTAACCCTAACATGTTTCTATTTTCATGATCTATAATGTTAACTGGATTTTGGCATTGTATCATATTTACACCCTATTGTGTCCCAGGCTTCTATAACACTCTTTTTATTTGCACTTTTCCCTCTTGGAAACTGTTGCACAACAATGTTATCTTATTTTTTCTCATCTTCCTAGTTCAGCCTTTTGCAGGGATAAATTATGGTTTTATTACCATCAATACTGTAGGTAGTGTTGTGCAATAAGAGGTGAACAGCACTCAGGTAGGCAAAGGTTGTTGCAGACGTAATACAACATATCACTGGCACACTTACTCTCTTTAAACTTGTGACCTATTACACATGCTTTGCAGCCAAATGGTGTTTAAGCCCACAGAACTTAACAGAGATGATTTATGTTTAGGTGAATATAAGGAATAAAAGATAGCATTAAAAAGCACTGAACAACAATTCAAAAATAAACTGCAAAAAAGCTACTTGAATTTGTAACCTTAAAGTAATTTAATGGGCATTTCATTTTTAAAAGAACAGATTTCACATTTTCTTAATTCTTATAGTTAAATAAAAAGCAGCACTTGTGTTTCAAAGGGAAGTCCTCTGCGTTTGTTCTCCTGCATATTTTAGTTTTTAGTTTTAGATTTTAATACAAATATTTAACATAAAAAAGCCTTGTTCGTTCTGCCAAATCATTTTATTTATACTTCAGACGTCCATTTGCTAAATCCTATTTATTCCATATAAATGTACATGCTCCCTTCACCTACACACACAAAAAACCTAATTCCTCCTCTTTTATATTGATTAAGATAGTGTACTCCAATCCCTATAGTTTAATGTACTTGAAAACATTCACATAATTAATTTTATTTATGTTAGGACAAAATGTTACAGCTAATTTTACAGCAAATATCACAACATCAGAATATGTGTATAAAACACAAGAGGTATAAATTACACTACAGTTCACCATAGAGTGTGTTTCTGTTGTTGAGAAATGTCCACTTGGCTAAACTCCAGATTGACAACAGAAGAGATTATTATGATTATTAAGAACCCAACCCTTTAAAAGAAATCCTGTCTATTGCAGGTCACACAATGTGGCGTTGTCTCCTTCAGGATAATGAAGGCCAAGTCCAGCATAGAGAGGCTGAGTGAATGTGGTCTGGACTCTGTGGAGGAGAGTCATGGTTTCACCTATGTCGTAATAGGACAGAATACCTGCCTTGTGATCCAGGAACACTCCTACACTCACCTTGTTAGACATTTCACCTGGAATTGAAGTAGACACATTGTTGTGGAAGAATCTATAACCCCAACCCCAATTCCAGTATAATGCCCAAGACTTGTCATTGAGTCCAAATGAACATTCCCCATGGGGCCCTGATCTCATCATATCCTTGTATGCAACAGAGATTGTGACTGGTCCATCCAATTTCACCTCCCAGTAACAACGCCCAGTCAGACTCTCTTCACTCATGACCTGATATACGTTATCAAATCTAGCTGAGGACTGAAGAAAGAACTTATGTCTTCTCATATTTGTTACTTTCCGGTTCTCCTCAGATAATATCATCCATGGGTGAGCCGTACTTGGATCCAGTGTGATTTGACATGCAAACTGTAAGAATTCCTCTCTGGTCCTCAGTTGTTGTGACAGTAAAGCATCCACTTCAGTCACTGTCCGTAAAATCTTTGGCCATTTCTCACTCAGGACGTCCTGTAGTTTGTCTTTGACTTGTGACACAGCTGCTGTCACATCCTCAAAGTACTGCAGAGGATGCATATTGGTGCTGGGTAATTCTGTGGATTCACTGAGTTGTGACAGTGAGGAGTAGTTTTGTAGAAACTGGTTGTGATCTTCTGTGTCTGAGAGCCTCTTGAGCTCAACCTCTTTCCTCTTCAGCTCAGTGATCTCCTGCTGCAGCTTCTCCTGAAGCTCTTTGACTCGTCTCACTTCAGTTTCCTGCTGGGATCTGACCTGCTGCTTCAGCTCAGAGCTTCTTTTCTCCATCAGACGGATCAGCTCAGTGAACATCTTCTCACTGTCCTCCACTGTTTTATCAGCAGAGTGATTGATAGCTTCCAGCTCCTGTTGAAGCAGCTTCACATCTTTCTGTCTCTCCTGGATTCTCTGCTGGATGTTTAGTCGACTCACCTCCAGCTCTTTCTGCCTCTCAGTCCTTTCTGCTGCAGCTGACACCGTATCGTGGTCTTTATGTTGATCCACAGAGCAGAGATAACAGACAGACTGCTGATCAGTCCGGCAGAACATCTTCATCACCTCATCATGCTGAGAGCAGATGTTCTCCTGCAGCTTCTTGGAGGGCTCCACCAGCTTGTGTTTTTTAAAGGCAGAGGATTCATAATGAGGCTGGAGGTGTTCATCACAGTAAGACACCAGACAGATGAGACAGGACTTGGTGGCTTTCAGTTTTCTCCCGCTGCAGACATCACAGGCCACATCATCAGGTCCAGCATAGCAGTGATCAGCAGGAGCAGCGGGGAGTCCGCTCTTCTTTAGCTCCTCCACTAAATCTGCTAACATGGTGTTTTTCACCAGGACAGGCCTCGGTATGAAGGTCTTCCTGCACTGAGGACAGCTGTAGATCTCCTTCTCGTCCTCTCCATCCCAGTGTGATTTAATACAGTTCATACAGTAGCTGTGTCCACAGGGAATAGTTACCGGATCCTTCAGTAGATCCAGACAGATGGAACAAGAGAAGGTTTCACAGTCCAGCTGAACTCCTTTCTGCGCCATTTCACCTGTCAGAGACGACGAGTTTCACTTGTGAAGGAAATAGATGTAGGGAGTGGCGCTTGCTGTGTTTGAGAGCAGGACGAGAAGGGAGGAGTTATCAAGCTATGATTCATTCCAGGAAGAGGAGCAGATTGAGCAAGAGGATACTGTGCATTGTCACCAGTACATGCCTCTGTGTGAACACCTCTTGCTCAAAGAAATAGCAGTGTTGCAAGAAGAGGGAGGGGTTATCATGCAATGTGACCACAGAGTATCACACTGTTCCAAAGTCCATCAGAGACTGATTCACAGACTTTTCCAGTAAGTTTCTGTGTCTCATGGTGATCAAACACAAAATGTTAGAGGGCTCTCTCGCCGACTTATTTAGCCCTTTCAGCACACTTTTCGCAAGTGACTTCGTTCAGGAAATTACAATTAACATGGTTGCAAACACTTTGTCGGGTTCTGTGTTATGTGACTTTTCATGCACCATTTAATGCACCCTCTCTCACAACCATGACTTTGCAGAGACAGAAACTGCTTTTTGGGTGAAGTCAAGCTGGTTTAGAGCAAATAAACAAAGCTGCATAAATGTACTTTGTTCAGCAGATGCCAGTGTCATGTATTTTTTCCTTTGGCCAAGAGAAAATGGAGAGAAGACGCTGGTGGCGGAAACAAATTCTTCTTTTCTTCTTTTTCTTCTTCTTCTTCTTCTTTTTCTTTTGGGTTTCTCGCAGGAACATCTGATCAGTCATGTGAGTTAAATGTTCTCTACCTCCCAACAGAAAAAGTGTTTCCATCTCCTGTTTAGTGCATTAACTAGTTTTCCTAAAAAGGCAAAAACCACCTCAAGCGAGCAACAACTGTTTTTATGCCATTTTCAAAAGTTTTATCTAATTTTGGTGTTCTCATTAAACTTCAAATGCTCAGAGAAATGTGTTGATGGAAATATGACTACTGTGTGTGTGTGTGTGTGTGTGTGTGTGTGTGTGTGTGTGTACCTCTGTTGGAGAGCTTCTCCAGCAGCGTCCTGAAGCGTTGCACTACAGACGGGGAGACATCGTAGGTGTAAACCTCCTTCACCGGAACAGGGTGACACCTCCCAAACATCCCATCTGTCAACACACAAACAGACACTTTAATTAAAGAATCTAACTCGCTTTTATATTTTGCATCCTACAGTGAGGTCACTGACGACCTCTATTATGCAGAACATGATCAACCTTTCATGTTTTTCCCAGCAGACTCAATTGATTTTAATGTTGATACAACTATGAGTCAGGAGTTTATCTTTGTTGCATAGTTGTAGGTAATATAACCACCTGTTTCAGGTCAGAGAAAGCTGGAGTTCATCGTAATATATTGACTAACAGCCACACACTACTGCTGTACAATTACACCAGCATTACTGTGAGCAAACATTTGCACTGAAAGTATTTAATCTGAATGGAGTCGCTGTCATGACGTCTGGTTCTTTATAGAAAAGTGAATCAGCACAAACTGTTTGTATAAAGTTGAACTCTGGTGAACAATGATATGCAGATTTATATATTATATCAACTAATACCAAGCCATGTTAACCTCTATGTTAGTGGAGGAAAAGTATTTTCATTGTTTTAGCTGATGTCCGAGGCAAAAGCCTTGTGGTTTAGAATAAAAGCAGATTTTGGACTGGAACTGTGTTTTCTTAAAGCTGTTTACTTAAGTATAAGTTTATGTTACCATTATTGTAATAAGCTTCCACTGCTGTCAACTCTTTCTACTAAATAATTGCATTCCTGTAAAATGAAACTTGCAATTATGTGTTGAAGTGTATTTTTAACACATAATTAAAGATGTCTATTGTAACTTTAGTACTTAGTTTGTTTTAAGCAATAAAACTACTTGGTTAGGTTTAGGAAAGATCATGGTTTGGGTTGAAATAAGCATATTTGTTACATAACTTATGCTACCAAATCAAAATAAGTCAACATGGACTTCTGGTTTCAAACAATCAAGCCATCATCCACCCTGACTTGCATACTGACATTGATTAGAAATATATTTGTGGTGTGTCACAAAGAAACATAATTCAGGAGGAAATATGTTTCACCAAAACATAATTAACAATGCAGTTTTGTTGCATGGAAATTTACTTTTTAGGAGATCAGGCTGGCACTGTAAAAAAAAAAACTTGCTCTCCATTGTAAGAAAAGGACCTATGAGTTGTTGATATATATATATATATATATATATATATATAGATATGAAGGAAAACAACATACAATCTGCAGATGAGGCTTGCTTAATCATGTTTTTGGTCACCTAAATAACTAAATAGTTTAAATAAGCCTTTGGGAGAAATTGTTCTTCTTTTTGTGATTTAATATTACTCGTATTTTCTATACACTTCAATCTAAATACACCTTTTGGGCAAGACTTTTTGTCATCAGGGTAAGGTTTTATAAGTGAACATACATTTTTCAAGTTTTTGTTGAATTATTTCATTACAGTTTAGTGACCATATTTTCATTGAAAACTTTAATTTTCAAGACTGAACGAAACAGGACAATTTCCTAGCTCCAGGCAGCTCTGACTCTCCTCTTTGGACTCATTTATTCATTTCATTACTAAACATAGATCTCATGACACAGAGTGTGACTTTCTCACTCAGTCATTCTTCCGTCTAAAAAGCCACACAGTGGGCAGTGTTATTATGAGCTGGAGAGGCTGGCAGGAGGCTGCCTCAGAAAATGAAGCCGTGGGTGGAGAAAAGATGAGTCAAAGACAGAGATATGAACAGAAATAAAATGTAGCAGCGCTAACCTCTAGCTGCTCCATATACACTGTAAAGAATAAACAAGCACGTGGTGCAGAAACCTTATTGTAGTAAAATCTGAGCAGGGTCAAAGTCGACAGCTGAACAAACATTCTCCAGACCTTTTTTACAACCTTTTATTGTGAAGGGAACATCCACCTAACAGTAGAATTCCCATCACATCTGCCTGCAGTCTCAGACAGCTCGATCGATACCTGGAGTTGTTTTCGTGGCAGTGGCAGCATTTATCGATCTACAGTAGCAGTAGAGAGATTGAAACTCTGAAAAGTTGCTGTATCACAAAGCAACACATTTCTCTTTTGTTTTGTTTCTCCAAGACAAGAATGAGATACCAAGATAACCCAGCTTTCTCTTTACATTTCACAGTGTCAGTAATTGTTTTTTTCTCCATGTATATTATCCCATTTTATTTAAATGAAACGATAAAATGATTTAGACACGTCTACCCAAGAAATATGACGTTTTACCATCACACAGCATGTCTTCATTCAACCACTTCACTTCTCTCAGAAGCATGTTTCCCTCAGTAATCATGAAAAAGAAGCAGATTTATAATGGGACAAGTACTCTGATTATTGTTGAGGGTCTCAAGTATTAATTAGCCAACCTCTTTGAAATTAAATTAATACGAACCTGATTCCCTATAAAGTTGGGATGTTGTCTAAATAACACAGAATGTGATAATTTGCTAATAATTTGTGACAAATATTCAATTGAAAACTGTGCAAAGATATTATATTTAACCTCCTAAACCTAGAGAGTTAGACTTTTTTGTTTTAACTGATGTAGTTTCCCTCTTGTTTTAGCCATATGCTAAACACAATGGCAGAAACTAGATGCTATCTTTCAAGTGAAGCCTCATACCGTATTTCCTCTAATAGTCGCCGGGTCTTCTATCAATAAAAAATCAGTTTGGGACCCGGGTAATAAAAGGGGCAGGCTATTATTTGAAGGAGGCTTTTATTAAAAAAAGAAAATCAGAGCAGCTCTGACCGGCACTTTTTAGAGTGTTTTGCACACCGCATTGTAGCGAGTTACCCGGATGTCAGCCATATTGGAAGTACTCGGATGTAAACAAACAATGAACAGCACGCTAAATGTTCATTTTAAGCAGGATTTAAAATGTCTAAACTACTAAAAAACCCAGAAGAACGTGCGTAAACGGCTCGACTTTACAGAGAATGACTAGGACAGCGGGAGAAACAACCATATTTACCTACAGTACTAACTCGTGGCCAAACTTCAAAATACAGCTGTTGTGTTGAAATCTGTTACTCCGTCAAATGATGTTTCCTGAATGGTGTGCTCTGTAGCATCACCTCCACGGTTGGAGTTAAGGTAAACTTGGGCTCATGTTAACAACTTAAAGGAGGACTGGTTGGGGTCAGGGGTCAGGTTGGTGCAGGTTAAGGTAAGGGGGACACATATCGACGGGGGAACAGACTTTGACATAACACCGGTAAGACACCCGGCTTATAAAAGAGGCAGGCTTTTATTTACTAAAAATTGTTTTTACACCCGGTTACTAAATGAGGCTGGTCATTAATAGGGGCCTGGCTTTAAATTGAGGAAATAAGGTACATGCATTTGGGCCTCACAGGCAGCAGGAGCACTTTGGTTAAGGTTTGGCAAAGATTGAGATTCTAATGTAATGTAAATGAATACATTGTATGTTGTGCTTCAAGACCACAATCGTTCCCTAACCTTAACCAAGTGCTGCCACAGCCTAAACATAATCCAGCTCAATCAAGTTCAAATCATCATCATCAATGAAAGATTGGATACTTTACTAAGCAAACCTATCAACACTGCAATCAAAAAATGCTTTGTTGTAAGTAAAATACATTTGCAGTTGTCCAAAAACTTTTGTTTAAAAATCGAGTTTTTCTTGCCGCTGAGTTAAATCTCGTGTGTGGGACCTACGCTGATAGTTGAAAGCACGCTCCCAACAGTGGATGTTGACAAAATTTTTTGATTTGCAAACAAAAAATTTTTTAACTGCAATCATTAATTTTTCATCAGAAGTTTATTTAATTTGCAATAAAACATGTTTTGGTTACAACAGGTGAAGTTCTGCATCTATTCTGTTTTATTTATAACATTTTTGAGATGACAGATATGTTACATATCAATATATATGTATGCAATAAATATACAAAAATTTCCTCATTATGTTCATAAAAACCTCATTATGTTTCCTTCAAAATGCATTGATTTTGCTGAAAATTAGTTGTATATAATTAACAGAACTTCTCAGAGAGTGGGCTGACTTGGTTCAAGTGTTTCTGTACTTCTTGTGATCCTAATGCTGTAAAATGAATTATTTATGTGTGAAGGATGCAACATTTGCTAAAAGTAACAAACGTGTGTGAACACATCTGTGCTGTTTGTATGGTTCTGGTCTCACTGCATATCTGCATGTATGAGTGTGCATGTACGTGGGAGGGTGTGCATGTTGCATAACGGCACTTTTAAATGGTAATTCGGGTATCTTGTCTATAAATAGCCTCTGCGTCACTTTGGCCATCTCAATCAAACTGCAGGCTCCATTTAACAGGCAGCAGGATGACCAACGGCTGGTCTGCACTGCTGTAATTACTCTCAAATGTTTCACTCAGTGCATTTCTGTTGTTTACGATGAGACAGAGGAGTCAGATGTACTGCTGGTGAATGAGGAAGATTGAGAGAAGTGAGGAAGACAGGAAAGAGTGAAAGGCTGGATGTTTGCAAACTGAAACACTGGAGATTAAACTGGGAAATTACAAACTTTTTAAATAAGTTTTATGCTTGCCTGAAACTATTTTGTTGCTGACCAAATTACATGTGAAAAAAAAAACAAATGGCTTGGTCAAATCATGCCATCTGGCCATGATATGATAAAACACCTCATTATACAACAGTTAAAAGCAACTTTGAACTACTTTAATATGTTTAAAAAAAAATGGCTCTCCCATTACATCACCAGCGCAAAACTTCATATTGTTATATTGTTTCCTTATTTTTTTGTTTGCAAATAAATCTTTTCACATTAAATACAAAGAAGCACAGTGTGGAAACAAGAGACAAGTGTATTCATTTGTTCTCTAAAGCCTCACAGACATAAAAAAAAGATCATCATAACATTTCCCCTTCTTCACTTGGCTTAATGCACTTACAGCTCTAGTGCTTCCAGGAACTACATCCCAATCATCCCTCATAATTACACCCATCTCTACAGTTTTAAGGCCAAGATTAAAATTGGATTATTCTGACACAGATGTTATAAATGTGGCAGTTTCTTTACAGCACTCCTTGTGTTGCATCCTGCTGAAGCGCCCTGAGCGATAAACTGAAACCGTGTCAACTCCAGGTCCTATTTGTTCTGATAGGAAACAAGACAATATGAAGCAGGAACCAACATGGTTGAATTTTGAAGCCAAAGCTCAACATTTTAAAGCTTTAACTCCTCAAATGGCCATGGGGTGGTGGTTATAAGACCCGGCCTGAATTACAGTGACCCGGAAAAAAACTCTTGGCCTTTTACAAACTAGCCCCTACTCTCTCTCCGTCCCCACTTCCACTTAGTTTGCACGTTCAATTAGAGAGTTCACCACATTAAGTTTCATCCCAAACCCATTAGTGGGGAGTTGAAGTGGCCAAGGATCACTAAACACGTGCAGCGCTGTATTGGGTTTGTCATGAAACTCGCTCCGTACAGAAGGACTGTGCAACTACCTGTATGAATGTAAATCTAAGACAGTCATTAAAAAAATATATATTCAATGTTGCATCATATTTAGGATCTAATATCTAGTCTAGAAAACTGTTGGATTAGAAAGTTTTGTATGTTTACAGGCTGTGGCAGGAACCAAGCAGCTCAAAAACATCAGAGTAAAAAATGAGATGATTAAAGGAGAGAAATTCGACAAAAAGAGCTGGAGTACCTTTTATTTCTTCATCTATAGTTTCTATGTACATGTCCTTTTTTATTCCTGAAAGGCTACTGTGAACCTTTGCACATCCCAGAGAACAGAGCCAGGACATTTCTTCTACAACAGGCAGCAGTTACAAAAGACAAACAAAAACAGCAAACCTCTGTGTAGCCAGAGGGACATTTATAATTTCATTAAATAAGATAACAGTGCTTAAAAAGAGTTACAGTAAGAAGTGTCTCATTCCATTACGGTCACTTTCTATGGTTTACACTGCACCGATCTGAAGTTTTTCCTTTTGGATACCAGTGCTCTACTTTTCCCCAAATTAAATATCAGTGTACCTGCATTCACCTATTGGAAAGATTTTCATGTATCATGTCTTGTTGAAAAGTCAATTAAATAGCAGAGTAGTGGTGGGCGGGACACTGGTGTCATAGCTATCACTGGTGTGATGTTGCATCATGACATGGATTTAGCAAAACAGTCATCACCGTGACAAACCGGTAGTTGTTGTGGACACAGACTGCACATCGCTATTGGTAAATTACACTATTCAAACCCTTTTTAAAATGTCCACTGTGTCCGTACCACTGTGGAAATACTCCACTGCAAGTAAAAGTCCTGCATTCAAAACTTACTGAAGTAAAAGTTAAAAAATATCAGTTAAAAATATATCTCCCATGTCTCTGCTGGACAAGGATACACCATTTACCTAATATATTATCCAAATGTTAACTTTTTTTATATAAAGCAACGATGGGCAACTTAAATGCTGGAGGGGGCCACAATTTTCCAGGGACCCTACCACAGGGCCACATATAGGATCATGCACTTAACCAGATATGATGAAACTGCAATATTAAATATGTTTACAGTGCAGTAACTTAACATATTTCATGTTCAAATGCATGTATAACAGTATAAATATGAATACAAAAGGTTTGAAGCAAATACAAAATAACCACTGACTGTGATTTATTTTTTATTTGTGCAAGAACAGCAGAACAACATTAATTGCAAGAAGTAATTTTGTGCATTTTTACACTGCACTTTTAAGATTTCATTCTGAAATGCATGTAGTTGTACTGAGGGCCACTTCAAGTGAGGGTGAGGACCGTATGCGGCCCCCGGGCCTCCAGTTGCCCATCCCTGACATAAAGTGACAGGCAGGGCTACTCCTCACAAAACTTACCCCCCAAAAAACCTAATACCGTGATATATCACCGTCACTGTCCAAGAGGTGAAAAAGACCCTGATAATACTATTAGTTCATATTGCCCAACACTACCACAAGGAGAGGCAAGACGACAACAAAAGTTATTTGTAGTCATTCTGTGTCTCTTTTAGTCTTTTGCTGTAATTGTGGATCACCCACATCCAACCGAAACCTGATCCACTTAATAAGGTTGATGTATTATTTTCCACTTTGACAGCAAACTATTTGCTAAAAAACATAGATTTTTTCCAGTAGGAGACAAAGCTGGAGCTTTAAAACCTAGATCATGCCGTTAAATGTCTCTTAATGTGAAACTCTAAAACCTCTGGCTCAGATTCAGCAGAACAACTTTCTTTTCTTATTTTATGCCATGAAGCAATCTAACAGATTTACCTGGTGCCTTAAAGTACAATGCAAATGATGATGACTTATCAATGAAAAAATGATACACATGAGCAACCCAAATTGGAACTGCGACAAAGTACAGAAAAAAAAAAACAAGATCCTGCTGCACCACAGGCCGTCTTTCTTCTGCAGCTCTGATCTGAGAGAACACCGTTTCTCTGTCTCCCAGAAGGAACATCTTGAATTATCTCTCATAATTATACTCATGCATATCTTAAGACTCTGCAATTTATGCCAGTTCACTACCAGAGGGCGGTAATTCAGAGCCAGACATGTCTCCGTGTGATTTATGGTGCAGATTAGAGCAGACTGAGGGCTGTTCTCAGAAGCACAGGGTGCAGAGATGGAGGAGATGGACCGGCAGCGCTGACCAGATGTTGCTCTCAAATGCCACCGCTTACATATGAAAATACATTTTTCTGAGCATGTTTTCTTTTCTTTTTTTCCGCCTGTGTTTGGTGCCAAAATGTTCCTTTTTTCTGCATGGCTCTGCACACTATTTGTGAACCTAAAATAACCTCCTGGTAGTCCTGTTGGCGTGCAGGCAATGAGACAGAAACAGCACCATTTAACAGACTGTATTATTAATATTTGGTATTTTTATCTTCCACTTGAATCTCTGCTGTGTGGACTTGCGATCCCCCTGTTCTTGACTTTGGTCATTCTTTCAATTGGGGTTTAAAAGTTTTAAATTTGAGCAACATTTGGTCCAGAATCCAGGCCTTACTTGACAGATTAGTTCATCTGAATGCTGTGTGTTGATCAGTGGTGGACTGGCAGAATGATGATAAAAGGTGTGTCTAAAAACAAGATAAAAATACTAAATCTGAGGGAAATTATGTTGCTGCATGGACAGATAATTTCACTTAAATTTCTTAAATTAAGATGATTAAATCTAGAAATAAGCACACTTAAAATAAGAAATTAACTCTTAAAACAAGATGTATTATGTAACACTTCTAAATCTAAAGGTTTTTTTTTATCATGGTAAGAAACAAATAATTTGCAGTGCACTCTGCTCGGGCCAGTTCATCGCTGCTTGCAGCTTTAATTTATCTTGTTTTAAGAGAACATGCTTATTTCTAGGTTTAATAATCTTAATTTAAGAACTGAGAAAAGATAATTTCCCTCAGATTTAGTGTTTTTATCTTGTTTTTAGACACACTTTTTGCAGTGTACCAGCTGCATGCGGTGACACACCAGCTCACAGAGTTTTCTAGCATGTAGGTCAGCCTTTACAGCGTTGTATCGCATCGTCTTTATTTTAAGGCCACCCTCAAGACGCTTCATCAAGTTTTCTCTACTAAAAGGGCAACAAAGAGGGCACTGTTAAATGTTTTATGTACTATGGGGCTTCTGAAGAAGGCCCTTTTGCAGCAAGTCAAACCCCTGATTTTTCAGGAGACCACTGTTTGTGTCCTGTGGATGGTAGTTATGTACAGAGGAGTATTTTTTAAAGTGTTTTTAACCCTTTTTAGGGCACACCTGGAAATTGAAAATATCAACCCCTGAAGTGATATTGGAGGATATTGCAAGACTTTTTAGTATTATTTTTATTATTATTATTATAGTCTCTTTCCCACAGCAACCCTAAATAGACAATAATACATCATTTGCATCCATCACCACTTTATTTTTTACCTTTAAACTATTTATCTTTTTAGACTACTTATTACATATGCATAATGTCTGAATGTCTTATAAAAGCACCTTACATATGAGAAGCACACGCAAATTTAGTTGTATACTATTTTAATACAATGACAATAAAGGAATGCTTGAATCTTGTGTGATTTACTGATTGGCTCAAGTTACCAACTATGGTTCTTTGCCTGATAAAGGGTTAAGGATAATCTTGTTCTTTTCCCCTAACTGCAAGATAGTGGTTTGGTTTCTAACTTTAAGGAAGTGGCTTTGGGGCTAAACCCTACCACTTAACAGCATTAATAACATGTTTAAAACAGCCATTGTGACGTACAGCAGAGATGTCAGATGTTCACAATGCTGCACTCGTCACATGTTGCTCTCTGAATCTCCTTGCAATGTTTTTGTTATTAGTAAAGCTTCTATCTATACTTGATTGAAACTAGAAATTGTGTAGTTTAGTTATAATACATTACTATTTTGTTATTTTTCACAATGCTAATCATCGATAATCTGCACTTCAATATATATATATATATATATATATATATATATGTATATGTAACAAGGCTAATTGCACAGAAATATTGCAAATAGGATAGTAAATATTTAGTTGTGATTTCTTGTTTTATAATTACCCAAAATCTGTATATAATGTTCTTACCTGACATGTTATCCTCTTTAGTCTGCTTGTGCTTGTGTTTTCATTAAGCTCCTGTAATCCACGTCATTTTGTGTGTCCTTCTACTGTATATATATTGGGTCCTCGTGCTTACCTCTCCCCTTTTGTCACTGTTAATGGGAGAGGTAAGCTGCATTTTTTTCCTGTGTATGTTCGTTAATCTTAAATTGACCGTTATGTTTAAATGTTCTATAATACACTTTTGTACATTTGCGTAGGAGCTGAAGTTGAGGGCAGGACTGACTGGAGATTGTTTTTGTTTACTGTATCTGTCAGGTATGTTTTGTTCATTTGAGATGTTACCCCTTTTTGTCACTGTTAATGGGAGAGGAGCTGAAGTTGAGGGCAAAAACTGACTGGGGATTGTTTTTGTTTATTGTATCTGTCAGCTGTCAGAATAAACAGAGATCGCTTCCAACAGGAAATCTGGTCTAAGCGTCAATTCACACAACGCAGAGTAGCCTCCACCGGTTACACATATTAGTGTCATGAGGACAGTGTGTCAATGTTCTTATTCCTTTGTGGTTGAGTTGATTAAAGGCAGAGAAAACTTCAGTTTGAGTTCCTCTTGGACACTGTGTTGTTGTGTGTGTGTCTGGTTTGCACTGAAAGCAGCAAACGGAGTCCTGCCTAATGAACTGGATTAAGACATCTTAATGGATCTATTGCCTCTGGGGACCGGCACAAGTCCATCATCCCTCACAGACTGCACTCCCACAAGATCAATGACATCTGGCATCGCTTGGCAGAGCCAAGGCCGCTTCCACTGACTGGAAAGTAAAAAGGTTTTCCTTCATACATGTCAGGAACTGGCTTCGGCTCTCGTGGTTTTAATTGTGCTCCCAGTGCTCAAGGATGATTAGCTGCACAAGCTGCTGCATGTGCATGAAGTACCCACTGTTGGAAGCCAGTTAGTGGCACTAGAGCTAGAAGGGTGACAGAAGCATTATTATTTGTGATATGGTAGTTCATTATCTGCACCAGGTGATGGTCGCATTTGTGCATGTGTACAATCTACAACAGGGATGGGCAACCTAAATGCTGGAGGGGGCCACAATTTTTCATTAGCACTTTCATTTACTTAAACAGATATGATGAAACTGCAATTTTAAATATTTTTTCAGTGTAAATGCATGTATAACAGTATTAATAGGAATACAAAAGGTTTGAAAGAATAAAAAACAACCACTTACTGTGATTTATTTATTTATTTCAGTGTAAGAACAGCAGACCAACATTAATTGCAAAAAGTAATTTTGTGCATTTTTACACTGCACTTTTAAGATTTCATGCTCAAATGCATGGAGTTGGACTGGTGGCCACTTCAAGTGAGGGTAAGGGCTGTATGCGGCCCCCGGGCCTCCAGTTGCCCATCCCTGATCTACAATGTCATTTAGCAGACGCTTTTATCCAAAGCGACGTACATTTGAGAGATCGTACAACAATCTGTCAGAGGTGTGAATCAGCAGAGGCCCCACGATACGAATTTTTCCCAATACTGGATATTATTGCAATATTAAGAATTTTGCGATATGGTAAGTAATGGGATACAATATATTGCGATTTAACTGTTTAACTGCATTTTGTGTCCACATTATTAAATTAAATCAAGAATTGTTTTGTCAAATAAGAGAAAATTCTCAGTGTATTCATCTCACTTCAGTCTTTTTATTTCTCCACGAGAGTCAAACCCACAGACTGACCAACAAAGTATTCAGTCAAACTGAACTCAACTGATATTAAACATGTTTGGACGACAACAACTGCAGCATTTTATCAAACTTTCAAAAACAACAAGCTTCCCTGCTCTGAATTTTTTTGAATGAAACATAAAAAAAGCCTAACTTTGCAGCATTATTTCGACACAATATCCTGATGCACATGGTGCCTATAGATTCCTTAGATCTTCTAGTTTCATATAAGACAGTATCTCCAGTGTATTCCTAAGAGTCAGCCTGCAAATATCGATAATTGACAGGCATTAAATGATATAATATTGCCACGCAAAATATCGCAATACTATGCTGTATCGATTTTCCCCCCACCTCTAGTATCTGTCTGTCAGTCTGTCTGCAGCTAATTTCTCATGCTACTGGATCAGCCTAATATTTTTATTTACATTTCTGATTGTCTGCTCAAGAACCACTCATGGTTGCAGTTATTAATATTTTTTTAAACCTCTGAAGTCCAGGAGATTTTGGTTCAAATTTGTGAACTTCCTATGTATTAATTTCTGTCTCTGTTTAGCATATTTCAGTCTGTCCTTACATCACATGCATGGCTCCCAAAATACAAACAAAAGACACAGGTGTCTTCGGAAATTTACCTTTTTTTAAATATTTTTTTATACCATTTATACACACAAAAACAGCAGAAAAAATAATAAATAATAAAAATGCAAAACAGTCTATTTGCATACAAATTAAAAATAGTAATAGTTTTCATTGTAGAAAGAAAATTCAAATTTTAAAAATGGTCTAGAAACATAAATGAGACATTGTGAAAACCCCTATGATTGCACTTTCAATTGGCTTTCTCAGCTTGTCTACAAATCATATACAACTAAAGTTATTACTGTAAATACAACATGTGTATTTTCAATAAATATATGGACTCCAGGGGGTTAATAAGCCTGTTTTAGTGACTGTTTAATATTGTCACTGATTGCTGGATCCTCACTCCTCCGACCTGTAGGGGTCACTGTTTCAGTTAAATAGTAAAGGTCTGTTGTGCCACATTTTGGCCTATGAAGCACATATCCACCAAGGAACCTCTTGCTTTTCATTTTGGCTTTTCCATGTGGCTGCCCTCTATTGCTGTTGTGGCAGTCTCAGATACGTCAGAAAACCAAACACCATCATCAAACACCAACATCCAGAAGTGCACACAGCTCGGTGAGTCTGAAGGACTGCCAGTATGTTACTATCATTATCAGTAACTCATAATAAACTGATTTTGCTGTGATTTGATTGCAATGAGAGCTCAAAATGATGCAGAAATAACTACGACATGATGCCGATATGTAAAAAGTCTGAGTTTATGCTTTGCCAGGTGTCTCTGTAAGAAGACAAGCAAACAACTTTAAAATGACTGTTTTCTGAGCAGAGTTTGGATTAATCAGAGCAATGCAGGAAATTCTCAGCGCCTGGTGGAGATCTGCACGCTGTTGAGGGCACTTTACTACGACCCTTGTATGCTTTAATTGAAAAAGACTGACTCAGATTAAGGTAAAAAAAGGAGAAAAAATTTTGGTGAATTATCTGCTTAGTATCAAAAGAAATGTTGATCTGACAATCTAATATTTAAGGAAAAACAACAAACTTACAATTTAATAATTATTAATATTGTGAATTCAAAGTTAAAAAAAAAACACCAAAAAATGCATTGGTACAACAACTTTCAAGTTTTTCTTTTTATAAATTTCCTCAGCCAATTTTTTGTTCCAAAACTAAAATCCAGTGAGGAAATGACTCAGCAGATGGCAGACTAATCACACACACACACACACACACACACACACACACACACACACACACACACACACACACACACTAATGAGATGTGGCAGTGATCTGGAACTATCTTAAAGAAGACTACAGTAAATCTGGAGATGTCCACACTTTGTTTAACTTTGGCTCCTCATTCTGCTGCTTTTTATATTATCATGAATTATAGCTTCTTGTTATTTTTGTTGTTTGATTGCAGTCTCAAGTATCTTTCACAAGAGTGTGGCTTCAAAGTAGCTTCATTACACAGGAATATAAATACAGGAATTTCCCCTGAAAGGACCATCAAACCCCTCACTTCTGATCAATAACACTCCTCACAGCTGCCAATTAGTCTAATCAGACAGGCACACAGCGGCGTTCACTCTCAGTCCTGACCACAGCTCCAATTAGTGATGTGAGAGCAAGAAACTTCCTCATCCAACAGTTTTTGTTCTGATCAGTTTGCACATCACATTTAACCTAGAAGCACACAGTGAAAGCCTCTTAACAGACCTTCAATCGATCAGAGCAGCAGTGATCACAATCTTCTCAAATTACAGATAAAAAGTCACTAAAACATGTTTCTAAGGTGAGAAATCGGCAACGCAGTAATAGCATCATACTACAAATAGGAATAAATCATTCTTGTCAAGAGGAAAAATTACTTTACCGTACAAAAAAAAGTTGTAAGTGAACAATTTCTGAAACAGATCAGTCACTCTATAGCAAACGTTGCTCAAACAGGAAGGACATACTGCTTTTGTTGGGCTCTATTCTGCTCTATTCTGGTGTTTCCATGAAATATAGAATATCCACCGCATTATCCTTTAACCCTCTGAACACAACCATTGAAATGTTAAATTCAAAAGATCGCTAAACACACAGCATTTACTGTAGAAAGAAACTGTGAAAACAGGCATTATCCTTGAAATTTTTACTTTCTGACAGTCCTTGAATGGATCATTTTTAATTAGAAAAAAGTGACCAAAACAAAGCTTAAATTAGTGATATTGCTGTCAGAAACACTTTATTCTACATGAGTCATTTAAAAGATGTCCAAAAATAAAGCGTTTGCACTAACCAGATCCTGTTAAAAACATTAAATTCTGCTCCTCAGAGACACTGTGAAGTCATGATTGATTCTGCTGAGACCAACGGTCACGTGACAAATATTCACTGAAAATCTGTTTACACAGAGCAGAGAGGAGAGGACAGGAGAGGCTGGAAGTAAAGAAGTATTATATCACCTCATGCTAATTCACCTCAGGATTTTTACAACAAACCGTCTCATGTTAAAAACATCACTTCATGTTCACCAGAAATGTATTTTTCCAGTAAAATCTGCTGAAATTAAACACTGAGCAGGCAGATTTAAAGTGACAGTGAGTGAAGTGGTGACACTTTCAGATCAACAACACGCAGATTGATCATCACATTTCGACTTTGTGCAGATTTCTGGTGAGATATTTGATCAGCCCGAACTGGCCTTGCCACGGGCCGCTGTGACATGTCGCCTGTTGCAGCGTTCAGCAGACGGCGTGCAGCAGGGCGCAGATGGGTCGTTCCAGCCCCGCTCCTCGCCTCTCCTCTAACGCCTGTTGCCATGGTGACTCCCATCGAGTGGCTTTTTGTCCCTTGCAGCTAATCATAGAGGAACCAGAGCACCCTGCTTCTGTACACAACAATCTGTCTGCGCTCAATAACGGCTGTTGCTGGACGCTCAGAATTACATTATTTTCATAAAGATGTGACTTATTCATCATTTACTTCAATAAAGTTCTGTTTATAGAGACTCAGGATTATGGAAAGGTTTATAATTGATGGGTTTAAAGGTGCACCTGGTGACAGTCTTCACAAAATAATCATATGTTTTGTTGTTTTGTTGACACGTCCTCCTCCTCACTTGTTGCTCTGCTTATTATTATCACCAAAGATCTTCTATTACAACAAGATGACGCATTACAAACTGCTCCACTGGTGTGAAATTATTAACGATTTCTGTCTCCTAAGAGGGCGTGGTCGCCTTTCCCCAGCTTGTTGAAAGCGTTGTGAACATCAAGTATAGTATATTAATATTTGAACATTTTATAACACCTGCTACCTCAGCAGAGTCTCAGCCACCATCAGAGACATATTTTCCTCCCGACAGCAATATGCGTCTTGAACGGACATAAATATACAAGATGAATGTTTCTTTTTCAGCAAACTGAGAACAGTAATTTCAAATACTGAACTTGAGATGCTTATACATGGCTTCATCTCATCCCGTATCGACTACTGTTACTCACTTTTTTCCTCACTTAGTATGTCCACTTTAAACCGTTTACAGTCAATTCAAAATGCTGCAGCAAGGCTCCTCACTAAGACAAGTAGACAATCTCACATCACCTCCGTACTCAAATCTCTTCACTGGCTCCCCGTTGCATACAGCAGCTATTCTCAACCTTGGGGTCCCGACCCCTATTGGGGTCGCGGGATGATTTTTGGGGGTCACCAAATCATTTTGGAAGTCAGCTCTGTCTCCACTGCGTTAAAGTGTTCATGTGTTTTAGTCTTTTTTGGTCAATTTGTGTCTTTTTTGGGTAATTTTGTGTCTTTTTTTGGTCATTTTGTGGTCAATTTGTGCCTTTTTTTTGGTCATTTGTGTCTTTTTTTGGTCATTTTGTTTCTTTTTTGGCTATTTGTGTCTTTTTTGGTCATTTTGTGTCTTTTTTTGGTCATTTGTGACTTTTTTTTACACATTTTGTGTCTTTTTCGGTCATTTGTGTCTTTTTTTGGTCATTGTGTCTTTTTTGGTCATTTTGTGTCTTTTTTTTAGTCACTTTTCTGGAACGCTCTGCCTTCACCCTGTAGATTTTTTTAGAGATAGAAGCTCTGCGCAAGTGTTGCGAGGGCTGACGGATGTCCGTGCGACGACGGACTCACTATGCAGCGGATACGGATTCTGTGGAATCTCACACAGTGATTATAATGAATGGGTATCGGCTCCGCTGACGGATCTGCAGCCGTTATGCATTCAGTGGAATTTAGGGGTCATGTTGAAGTTAGGGTTGGCTGATTGGATCATGACGGATGATAATATTGTCTTCGCTAGTCATCCTAACAGATCAAATCATATAAAACCGTTACAGGAGAAACATCCACCATCTGTCATCTTGTGCATTCATTAAAGTTTAAATTAGTTCAAACTAATACTTATTTGCTTTAGATTTGTTTGAACTTGATCTTGGGAAACATTAGTTACTCGCTGTCTCTCACAGAATCAATCTTTGCACAGTTGATAAATCAGAATTGTTACTTTTTAAGCGCATTGCAAACCCCTGTCCTGGGGTTGGTGTGGACCGCTTGAGGGGGCTTTAAATCACGATGTTAGGCTCACTGATCGAAGGTGGTCATCAATGGACTGCAGAGAATGACGGCGTTTGCGGGGGAGATAGAAGGGAACCAGGAAAACTGAGGATCTTAGCTGGGGAGCTTTCTTTTCATGCAGGGAAACAGATCATGTCCTCCAAGGTTCCCGGAATCAGACAGAGAGAGAGAATGGAGCGGTAACAGGAAAAATAAAAAGGGGATATGGGGAGGAGGGAACAGCTATGAATCAGGTGCTTAAGTAGCAGACTTTTGTGTGAAAATTGGTTATGTTTGAGGTTGTGTCTTTGTTACAGAATCCAGTTAAATAAAACTAGATTTAAAGAGACGAGCAGCAGGTCCTGTGCGTTATCGTATATATATCAGCCGGCCGATATATATCGGCAGTTATTTGCATTTTTTACTTGTGTTGGCATCGAAATCATCAACATCGAAATGGAGGGAGAAAAGGCAATATCGGCTTCAAGAATCGGCCCAAAAAAATCGGCAGCACATATCGGGGATCGGTTAAGACTAATGTCAAAATAATCGGTATCGTTATCAGCCTTAAAAAACCTGTCGACCTCTAATTATTTTAAATGTCAACTTAAGACATACCTGTTTAGACAGGCATTTATTTGACTATATGTACCTGGTCAACTAGACATCCAGGCTTTAATAATGTTTTCTTGATGTGTTGTGTTTTTCTGTCTTTGCCTGTATGCTGTTTTATACCCTTGTAAAGCACTTACAGCTACTTACAGGAGTAGCACTCCAAATTTCATTGTATTTTTGTACATTTTAATGTATCAATGACAATAAAGGCATTCTGTTCTATTCTATTGATTTAACAGCTGACAGTCATGATTAGCGATACAAAAACAAATTACCTAAGGCGCAAACTGTTGCCAGATCCTGCAGGAGTTTGGCAAACGCTATAGCACAGGACCTGCTGCTCGTCTCTTTCAATCTAGTTTTATTTAACTGGATTCTGTAACAAAGACACAACCTCAAACACAACCAATTTTCAACAAACAAAAGTCTGCTACTTAAGCAAGTGATTCATAGCCTCCTCCCCATATCCCCTTTTTATTTTTTCTGTTACCGCTCCATTCTCTCTCTCTGTCTGATTACAGGAACCTGAATGAAAAGAAAGCTCCCCAGCTAAGATCCTCAGTTTTCCTGGTTCCCTTCTATCTCCCCCGCAAACGCCGTCATTCTCTACAATCCATTGATGACCACCTTCGATCAGTGAGCCTAACATCGTGATTTAAAGCCCCCACAAGGGTCCACACCAACACCAGGACAGGGGTTTGCAATGTGCTTAAAAAGTAACAATTCTGATTTATCAACTGTGCAAAGACTGATTCTGTGAGAGACAGCGAGTAACTAATGTTTCCAAAGATCAAGTTTGAACAAATCCAAAGCAAATAAGTTTAATTTGAACTAATTTAAAATTTTATGAAAGCACAAGAGGACAGATGGTGGATGTTTCTCCTGTAGCGGTTTTATATGATTTGATCTGTTAGGATGACTAGCGAAGACAATATTATCATCCATCAGGATCCAATCAGCCAACCCTAACTTCAACATGACCCCTAAATTCCACTGAATGCATAACGGCTGCAGATCCGTCGGTGGAGCCGATACGCATTCATTATAATTAGGGCCGGGACTCGATTAAAAAAATGAATCTAATTAATCAGAGGCTTTGTAATTATTTAATCGAAATTAATTGCATTTTAATCGCATATAAATATTTGACCTGAGAACAGTGAGAAGTAATTTTTTTCACATGGATTTTTAGTGTACCATTGAATAATGACTGAATACATAAGCTTAAGCAACAAAAATATTGTTTATTTTTGTTCAAGTCCAACAGACCAGTGCAATTTTTGACATCAAGTGTAGCAATAGCATATTTAGCCGCTAGCTGCTATGTTTTGCATTGAGGTGATACTTGAGGCTGGATGTGCTGCGGTGATATGTGAATTCCTTGTTGCATAGCTTGCACACAACCATGCTCTTATCGACGCTTCCATCCGTTCATTTTTGTACCAAAATGTCCCATCATCCACGGGGCCAACCAAAGCGGTCTCATCAGCTTCTTCGTTCATGTTCACTGTGGTTTGTTGTTGTCTGAACTCATGAACGCTAGTTGGTGCTCTAGTATAATCGGTCCGCCTGCAACTCATCCAGTGAGAAACGTTCCGCAGTGCAAAAATAAGTGTGATTAAAATGCGACCATTTTTTTAACCCGCCAATTTTTGTGTAATTAATTAATCTTAATTAACGCGTTAAATTCCCGGCCCTAATTATAATCACTGCATAGTGAGTCCGTCGTCACACGGCCATCCGTCAGCCCTCGCAACACTTCTGTTTGCAGAGCTTCTATTTTTGACGGACAACGGAGCACGGCGCATCAATTCAGCACAGAGCAGATCGTTCGGGGCAGGAAGTCGTGCACAGACACAAAATAAAGCATCCGGTATATTTTCAAAATAAAATGCCTCGAGTTCACAGTGGATCGTATTTCACAACTTGAAGACATCATGATAGGCGGGGACAGACCTGAAGTCAACAGGTTAGAGGTTTTCACTCATCTTTTCACCCCACTGACACCATGGATGAGGACATGTTGATTCTGGAGGTCCAAAATCATACAATTATCTATGACCCGTCACATCCTTTAAACCATAAAAAGGAAGTGGCTTTGAAAACATTGCAGGAGTAATGGGAGTGGATGGTAAGTTACTAATATGGTCCAATAAATGTTGTTTGAAAGCAAATGATCTGTTCTTGTACATTAAATTAGACATTCTGTAGTTATACATGTAGAAAATCCGATTATATATCGGGACTCCGCTGTCCGCAACAGTGCGAATCACAGACGGATCCGGTGTGTGCTGACGGACTGCGGTGATACGCAACCGTTGCAGACGGACCCGTTTCAGAGTCGTATCGCATCCAGTGGAATCCCGGGGGCCTTTTATGTTGAATTTGGGTTCTTGCTGAAACAACCAATGAGGTCGCTTTAAGTCAGAGGACAGTTTCATACCTTATGTCTGCTGCACCTTCAAAGCTGTCCAACAGCTAAATAAATTTGATAAAAATTCAATGCAAAATATACAGTTCAGGCAGCACACCAAAAAAGTCTTAATTGCAGAATCCTTCTGACTCACGATGCTGAATAAAAACCTTGTCTAACCCTTCCTGTGAGCCCCTCCTGGTCTTTTGATTTAAAGCACAAATCAGAGGGTCATTATGTTTTATACACTCTGTATGTAGCTCAGGAATAGTAACACTTCACCCACATTCAGCGCTCCTCTCGCTGAGTTAACTAATGCCAATTAAAGCATAACTGGAGGCCATATTCTCTGCTGGAAATTAGTGTTTCCATGCTGAGTGAGCTCCTTCAAGATTAGCTCCATTACAGCTCTGACAGTAAAGCTAAAGGGAGCCAATCAACACCTGGTGGGCAACAGGCGCAGCACGGCGGAGCTGAGATGGAAGATGAGTCTCAACACGACCGTTAGCTGCATGTTCAGAGAGAAATTATATTACTAAAATGAATATTAGTATGACATTTTCACCCTCAAAACAAACTTATTAAGGCCTTTTGCAGCCAACTTATCTGCCGTTTTCCAAGCATTTGTAATTGAAAACTTTTAATGCTCTTTGAAGCTCATTGCAAAGTCATTTTACACATTTTCTTTCCATTTAGATTTTGTGAAAATGTAAAAACCTTGCTACACTGCTGCAACTACTGCATGAATCTAATAAATATGTAATGAAGCATTTCAGATTTTTTAGCAAACTGAACAGGAACGTCCTCAAAAAAAGAGGAGAAAAACTGCTTCAGCGCATAAAACCAAATGAAGACAAAGTGTGATTTGAACAAATGCACCAGACAAAGAGCAGAAAGTCAGATTCATTGGACTTTCTCCACGTGGCCGGGTGCCTCCTGTCTTGAGACGTTAGCGCAGCTCAGATAATCTCGCTGCTCCCTGCTGCAGCGCTGCTGAGAAAACCCACAGTGCAAATACCATCCATCACTTCCTACGCAGATCCAGTCATTCAGGGGTAAAACTCTGAATAATCTATTACATGGAAAACACAGACAATGAGTTTGTGCTAAATCTGATACATTTCACTTAAGCGAGAGGGCGTTCCTTCCACCTGAAGTTTATTTTTCCGTTTGTTATAGTTCTTAGTGGAATATTAATTAAATTATAACCGATTTTATGACTTTAAATAAAGTATTTTATGAAATCTGCTTTAAGATCCATGACACGCATATGCACGACTGAAAAAAACCCAATACTTTTGAACAACTTTGACAGGAATAAAAAAATCCAGAATTTAAAAGGGATACATGTTTGATATCTGTATTAATATCTGCATTATGTAATATTGTCATAACTCACTGTGCATTGCATTAAATTGAATCATCATCAAGCAAACAAGCTGACTAAAACCATGCTGACACATGCTTCAGATTTCAGATAAATACAGTAACACCAGAGCTAAAGTTAAATTTGGGTTTAAAACATACTGCTTTATCACACAAATATAATACAACACTGATAATAAGAAATGGTAATCTTGTGTTTGCTTTTATGTAAAGTCTCTACAAGAATATTTTTTACGCATACATAATAAATGTGTACCAACAGCTGGGACATGTTAAATCAGATAATTTTTCTGATATCTTACTTATTTAGATATATGTACTTGGGAAAACAAATGGCAGTTAATTAAATATTAGTTGATGAATCAATCAACAGAAAACTACTATGAAACTATCTTGATAATTGAAGAAATGTTTTAGTAATTTTTCAAAGCATAAATCTTTTTTTCAGTTTAAATCAAAGTTTCAGCTCCTCAAATGTCATACTTGATAATAAAGTGAATATATTTTTGTTTTGGACTCTTAGAAAATAAAGGCATTGTAGGATGTCAGCTTGGATTTTTTTTTTATATACATTTTAAGATTAATCAATGCATCCTGAAAATAATCAGCAGATTATGTGATTTAAAAAAAAAAATTGTTAGTTGCAGCCCGAGTTAAAGCATAAACATATGAAGAGAGTAAGCACAACTGACAGGCAGCCCTCCTTATCTCTGTGTCCAGACTCCGCTGCATGCTGGGGCGAAAAATAAAAGTCAGCTGCGGCTCCTACACTGCAAAAAATGTCCATATAAACAATTATTTATTAAATGTTTACATCTGATTCAATTAAGTGGATTCATCTAATGTGATGTGCTGTCACAAAATTATAAATACAATCCTGAAAACAGGTGAAACTATATATTTTTTACAGATTGAAATGCACAGCTTAATGTATGATTATGAGGAGCACTTTTTGCAGTGTAATAAAACTGAGCCTTGTTGGGTTTGATGTGACCGTCTCTAAATGTGGCACTGCTCCGTCCACTGAGATGACAGTCGCAATGAAAATGTCAAGTCACTGATGGAGCAGCGTCTCTCCAGCAGCCGTCTGCCCTTTCTCCCTTTGTGCCCAGACATGTCTGGGTGATGCTCTAAAATAGCAAACAGTGGACACCCTTATCGCTCCCAACTGGATTATTACGTCAGTGTTGGGACGTCACGTTATGTGGATTTATGCTGGAGGTTAGCTTTGTCTGAGGGCGAGGATCAAGATGTTATCACATCTATTTAAGGAGGTTTGTCAAAAGCCCATTTAACCCTCCATCTAGCCGGCGAGACTGAAACAAAAGTTATCTTTAACAGGTCGCAAAAAATACACCATTGATTGTAGATAGAAACTGTGGAAAGGTATTATCTCCACAATTTGAACTTTACGACAGTGTTTGAATGGATCATAGGTTACACAGCAAAATCTGTAGTGTTGTTTTTTCAGTTTTAATAATTTTAGGGTTAAAAATACACTTTAATGTGTCAAAGTAACACAATGTGTTAAAAATGAACACTCAGAGAGTGTAAGGGAATAACACAATTTTAGTGTTGAAAATACACTTTGTGTCATAAAATAATACGATGTATGTTAAAAATGAATAACAATTTCGAGTTAAAAGTGTATATATGTGGTGTCATAAAGTAACACCAAGGGTGTCAAATATTTAACACTATCAAAGTGTAGAGAACTATATAAACTCAGAAAAAGTGTTAGATTTAACACTGTGAGATGAATTAACACTCCCAATTTTGCTGTGTACTTAAGTTTCAGTTAGAAAAAGTAACCAAAACAAAGCTTAAAATAGTGATATTTCTGTCAGAATCACTTTATTCTACATTTAAAACATGTCCAAAAACAAAGCGTTGGTACTAATCAGATCCTGTTAAAAACATTAAATTCTGCTCCTCAGTGACACAGTGAAGCCATGATTGATTCTGCTGAGATGAACGGTCGGCCATGTGACAAATACTCAATGAGAAACTATTTACACAGAGCAGAGAGGAGAGAACAGGAGAGGAGAGGCTGGAAACATGACAATACTTCAATATGTACAATATGTGGAGAATATGTATGACATTTGTGGGCACTTGGATAAATATATATATTCCATAGAGCTACAGGACTTATTTATATAGATTTTATATATTACAGTAAAATACAAGGACATAGTGAGTAAAATGCAAAAAGAAAAAGCTTGTTGGGGTTCCGAGGGTTTTAGATGTGCAACAAGTAACATTTCATCCACCTATTAGTGTAATGGCTTCTGTCCTGCAGCCATGTGTGTGTGTTACGTGACTGTAATAACTTTATCCAGACATGACAGGACTGTTTCAAAAGGAGCCACAGGCTTATGTGATATATGGGACCTGGTGGGAACACGATGATATGAGGCTCCTTGCTTCTTAAATATTGCCGTGGTGAAAATGGTGTTGGAAGAATGGATGCATGGTTTACAGTGTAGCGACATGTAATATACATAATGTACAATGCTTATTAAAAAATGTAGAAAAAGCAATAAAGTGTGTGTTTTCTGTTTTCTCACAGGCTGCATTAATGATGGATTTAAACTTGTATTTTGTCCTCGAAAGCTTTAATTAACAACTGTCATGAGTAACTCTTTTTCTCACAGTGAACGTCCTGATACACATTCTCACCAGTCTCATAATCTGGTAGATAATTCTGCTAGTTTTTAATAATGGTGGATGGTGCACAAGAACAAAACAATGAGGCGTGAAGTCATTTCCTATTTACCCACACACTGTATCTAATGTGTTTTTCTCCATATTCATAATTTTGTTCATGCAGTTGGCATGAGAAGAAATTGAAAATATAATAGTGGAGACCTTTGGTTTGGTTATTATTCAGGGTTTTTTTATTTATTTATTTTTGTCCTGTCAAGCCCCAAACTGTATCTGATAAACTGTAAATGAACTATTGAGTTAACTGTCACAGAAATATAACTCGTTTATTAACATTAAAGTTCCTCTGCAGATTTAGGATTAACATGTAAAAATTGACATCATATTTTTGCAACATGGTGCACAGGCTTTAGGGGCATATGTGCATATGTGCTCTGGTTAAACAAGGACAATGATAACGACTAAACTTCACTTTTTAGCTACAAGACTACATTTGAACATTTTATACATGAATCAAGGTATCTATTGGTAGCGACTGTGTCATTGTATCTTGTAAGGAAGGAGGATAAATACCACTCCAAAGTTAGACTTCATTTCAGGGAGGGGGAAAACTGACTTGGCTATTTACAAAGGGGTCTTTTGACCTCTGACCTCAAGATATCTTGATAAAAAATGGATCGATATAACTTTATACTAAACCCATGCAGTTTGGTAGCCTGTGGGTGTGGTTTACGATCGTAAACCACACCCTGTAGGTGTGGTTTACGATCCTCCGGAGCCGTTTATTGGGCACTTAGAATGTCTATCAAAAGCGTCTGTAGGTAGCTCTTAGCCAATCGTATCAGTTATACCAGATGACGTAGTAGAGCGACAGAAATGGATGGATGTTGTGTGTGTCAGAGAGAGTGTTGCTTGCTGCGTTGCTTCTCCAGTTCTCGCTTTCTGCAAGATTATTTATTTTCACGCTTTATTCCCCCTCATGTCATTCAGCCACACACATCCACTGATTTTATGGGCAATAAACAAGCTGCTGCGGGTCTCTCGGCGGCCCCGGTGTCCCCCGGCTCATAGCGAGATCACCGGCGTTACAATAGCGGGGCTAATAGCTAGCGCTAATGCCGTAACAGTAGCGTAGTGCTACCGCTATTAGCCCCGCTACTGTAACGCCGGTGATCTCACTACGAGCCGGGGGACAGCGGAGCCGCCGAGAGACCTTTCGCCTTTCAACTTTCGCTCTAAACTATTTAAAACACCATCTACAGCTAAAGAGAGTTTCGCGTCTGCTGCAGCCATGTTGGATCCGTAAGAAAACTATAAGCTTCCGTCTGCCGGGTAGTGCGCGTCATCGTCTTGCCGTCCCTCCCCGTTCTGTGATTGGATCCCTAAAACAGGGCTAAGAAAGCTCTCTGGTTTCCAGACCCCTTGGCAGTTCAAAATGAAATCGAGTGCGCAAGGCAGTCTGGGTATACGCAGGCTAGCAGTTTGGGGTAAAAGCTGTGCATTTTCTTTGTGTGTGTGTTAATGTGTTATTTTTGCCTATTGTATGTGAATATTTGTGCATACTAAAGTCCCTAAACTGTCTGTGAGCTGCATAAATCGGGCATGAATGGAAAGCTGACTCTTGTGGAGTCAATGAGCCCAATGTTCTTCATGTGTGATGATGTTAGTGAGTGAAACTTGAGCTCAGTGTATAAAATGAGCTGCTGTGACCTCTAGGAGAATCACAGCCTCATGAAACTTTACAAACTAGAGACCTAGAGCTTTCAGAGGATGGGTGGCTTTCCGAAGTTTAAAGGACAATATCTAAGCAGTTTCTTTAAAAGAAATGGTCGGCGAAAAATACAATTCTTGCCGAAATCTACACATTGTCAAAAGTTTTTGAAACCAAAATACAGCGTGGACTTTTTTTAATATATTTTGGAGGGATTTTTGAACATTTTTATAAATTCTCAAGTGGTAAAAAATGGTTTAAATGGTCAAATGGCATCAAGTCTTATAAGGCACAATAGTATATCCTCCCATCATAATATTCTGAGCCTTTACACACTCTAAACTTTCAGAACACAATAATTAATACAGATTTATGACTAGAAATACTTGACTTGGTTGCATCTCAAATTAATCTCCAGGTTGCCAGTTTTCAGATGGTGTGCACCCCTAAAGATCCCCTGTCCCAAATACTTATAAGAAGACTAAATCTGGTCTCAGAAGGTTTAATAGACAGTGTATAGGTGTATCGTCAGCTTGTAGATGTCCCTACTCTGACGCCTGAAGGCAACATCCTGGCAGCAGAGGGGAGCTGAAGTCGCTTTATATGTGTTATTCACTGTTACATTAACACTCTTTAATTCGTCAAAAATGTTCCAGCAATCTGCTTCTTTCCTGCATAACATTGTCATAGAAGCTTCCAATGGCGAGTAAAAGGTCAAAGAACAACTTGTTTCCTTTGAGTATTGAGGATTTTTCTAGTTGTCACATTTTCCGTTTGTTGTTGTAAAAAGAAAGAAGGAGAGAGAATGTCCTCAGCTGAACAATACCAACATTACTCATTGTTTTTTTTTCCTGCCAGGAGATTATAGCCAGCTCAGGCAATCAGAGCTGCTGTGTGTCCTGATAGTCTGAGCTGCCAATCAGCAACACAACAGCCTGGCAGTGTGAGCGAGGGGCAGCGTGACAGCAGCTATTGAAGCAGCTCGGACACACGGCGCAGGGAACAATGGCTGGAGGTGCAGCCGCCGGAGCTTTTCCACTGAGAGATCCAGCAGTCAGCGCGGCCTCGCCTATACCTCACTCACTCAGGAGGAGCTGTTCATGCTCTCTGAAAGTTGGACTGACAGTGACTCACAGAATCATTGTAATGCTCACAGTAATTAACAGTTGTGGGCAAATTTGGGCAAAATCAGCATGTTTTAATATTTCCAGCACCCACCATTCAAGTCAAAACAAGTTTTATCTCCTAACTTCCTGGTTACAGTGAAAACTCACTCCTTATTGGTTCACACAGCCTGATGAACATTTATCAACACTGGAACCAAGGTTATAATAGATCACCAGATCAGCAATCAATCAATCAATCAATCAATCAATCAAAGGGTCTCAGAGGGCCGGAGACATGGACGACAAGAGTCGGATTGTTGAAGTGGAACAGCATCAATCAAACTGTTAGAAGGGCAGGGCCGAAACAATAAAAAGGGCCCATTCTGCCCCACAAGCACGCAAAAAGCTCTGATGCATCATGTATGATGAAATATTAGCATTAAGTTAAAAGGAGATCCAGATCAAAGTCATTAATAATATGGTACTGACAATTAAAAGTATCGAACCAAACCATCTAGGGGGGTCAGGGGGCATGCCCCCCCGGGAGAAAATTTGTACATTTTTAAGTGAAATGCATCTATTTTGTGCACTTTGAGAGCTAAATGAGAGCAAACATCTAGAGGGCACCAAATAATTTTTTGTACGTGTAAAGGGCAGCCAATAAGGCACTTCCTCTTGTTTTCACCACTCTAGAGGCACTTTAGTGCGCTTTTTCAACCATGGAGTCCGCCACTGATGACATAACATATTCTTTCTATGAGGATAGATGGTCAGATCAACAGATCTTCCACGTCGGAGAAGCAAAGTAAGCTGTTTGTTGTTGTTGTTTACCTTATACACAGTTTATCACGGGATCTCGCGGTCTCCCGTATGGTCAGGATTATCGCGTGTTCTCGTTATCTTGCGTGTATACGGCTGGCTCGCTACGCTGCCGTTACGCGCCCGGTGGGAACTGACGCCGGGCAGAGGACGGAGCAAACCCGCGGCGGAGCCGTTCCGCGCCCGGTGGAAATGTGGGAGAGCGCACGCACGGACCCTATAGCCGTGTTTCGCCGTCCTTAACTGTGCACAGCAAATGATCATAAACAAAGCAGCATGGCTAATTATTATGCACAGTGTCTCCGCTGATCATAAACATAGTGATCGTGAATTAACGGTACGCGCTAACTGCGCACAGTGTCTGGTGCTTGTTGTAAACAAACAGATCGCTGTTTCTCCTGCAGCAGCAGCACATACACACTGTACTGCTACAGAGCTAACTGTAGCTAACTGCGGCTCTTCTTAACAGCCGCTTTCTTCTTCTCCGGCAGGCTATACGCTATCCACCGTAATGCCGCCCTCCCCGGTCATACCCAGATCTAACTAAGGTGGGTTTTTGGGTTTTTTTTTTTGTTTTTTTTAAACATGATTAAAAAAAACAAAAAACAAACAAACACCAAAAACAATCCCGAGCCGGATTTCCGGCGCCGTGCCGGAGGTCTTCAAGTCCTGCCTGATTGCACTTTCATAATTGAATTGTCCTGTAGCTTTCACTTCTGTAAGATCTTCAGAATAAAAATAAATAAATTAATGAAATTTAGTCACAGTCGGATTACAAAGGCAGAAAATATGTGCAAAAAAAAGTCTGGCAGCAGCAGTGAAACCCAACAGACAAACAAATAAAAGCAGTTGACACATTTTTTTTCTCATCAAAGTGAAACAAGGTCACCTGAGGCAGCCACAACACAGACAGAGAGCTCGGCTAAAAATACAATTCACGGCTGACATAATGATTCTCTCAGGGAACCAGACGTTTTTCTCCAACCCCCACCTCCTCTGTCAGAATTAGATTATGGAGCACATTTGAAAAGGACGACGAGCACACAGGAAACGACAGAGCTACGTAAACGCACATCAGGTCAGAAACAACTGAGAGCACGACCACCAACAGACCATCACCATGCTCAATGAGATCATACAACAGATTCTAGTGTGTGTCTCTGCAGAGATGTTGATAAGTGCAGCATTAACCAACAGAATAGAGAAAACAAAAGGTTAGCTCTGAACTCTGGGGAGTAACCCAGTTATTAGAGTCACAGATAAAAGTGTTTCCTGGTTTCCTAAATATATGCAGATTATTTTCTGACTTTCATGTTTTGGGCTTTTTTTGATTCTGGGTTGATTCTCAGCAGGAGGTTTCCTTGCTCTCAGTGCCAGAGAGACCACGAGGGAAGAGCGAGGCAGAGAGAACCAGGCTTCATATTTATATGTGGTGCTGAGGGTTTAATTACAAACCCAGAAGATGATTATGAAGAGTGTGGTGGAGATGTAAAATTAATATTTCTGCCCGTTTTGTAACTGCAGTCATTTTGTACCCTGTTGTCGATCTTTGAACAAGCATCGGCAGCATCAACAAACAACAACTACAAACATCTATAAACTTAAAGCTATATTGGTATTGGTGTATACATTTATATGCACTTGTAAAAAAAAAATGCTTTATAAACATATATTGCAGAAAATTCTGCCTGGGGAACTTAAAAATTGTGTTATTTATTTATTTTCTTTAACTGGTCAGAATTAACTGACACTGAACAAATGGTATAGATATTTATTAGCTATTTATTTGATTTCTATTTATTACTTATTTTCTTAGTCATTATTTCTAGAATTGGTTGACCAGATAATACACTGCATGTATAAGAATATATAATAATGTTTGATATTATTTAATAAAATTATTGGTTTGGGAAAGCAGTCTTCTGAATACCTCTGCACAGTCAAAACAGCATAAAATCAACGTACAATCTACATAAAAACAATGTATATTTCCATTCTAGCTCAAAACTGTATTATAACGGCTGCCATCTGTGAATTCTCCTTTTCTAAAATCAGTATCTGTTTAAAAATGAATCTCATATTGCTCTGGCTCTACTTCAAACTCCAGATGCAGCTCAGACAGAAGGAGGAGATCCTCTAGACTTGAGCACTCCCGATCATGAATCTTAACATTATTAACATTATTGCAGAAAATGAGCTTTTTTGGCTGAAAGGCATGTTAAAGTGTCATTGGTGGGGCACTTAATGACATACTTCGCCATAAAACAAAACCTTAAAATCTCTTAAAGTTGTCCTCACCAAAGAGCTTTTTTCAGGCATTTTTTCAAAGGGAAGTAGAAGTGCTAAAATGTTGACTTATATCCAGGTTTTAGGACTCATTAGGACAACATCATTTGTAAGACTCCTGCTTTGTACATGAAGACAGAAGAGAAGATTTCATCTTAGCCAGGGGCTGTTTTTCTTCTGAATTGTTTCTGATAACCTGATCAGGATCAGGTTAAATATAAATGAATGCTTGTAATGTAACTGGTGGCTTCAAAAAAAGCATTAAAAAGTGTGTTTGTATCTTACCGTTGACGCAGATCTCATATGGTGAACACAGCTCACTCTCAAACAGGCAACCTGTTTACACACATACACAAAAAAAACAAAATTTTTAGCATACATCTGTCATAAAATCTATTTCAGCGTCAGCCTCAGCCTGTTTTCAGACTGGAATTTAAGACTAAATGGCCTAATAAGACGTCTCTCATGTTTTGGGTTGCTTCTCGTGTTGCTATATTTGTCAGCAGCAGACTGTAAACTCTTGCATTTATAGAGAGTTAACACTGGGCTGAGGAGGATGCATCAGACCGGCTCCTTCAGTGCTCCTCAGGGAGGCAGCCATATTTTACTCTGTTCCACTTACAGCAGATTTGGCAGCGTGTAACACTTCTTCACCCTCTGTCTGTCTGCTGCTCTCTGCCTCACACACATACGCACACACAACTCCTAATCTTGCAAGTGGAGATGGTTGACTTCTGCAGGAGTTTACAGCATATAATGATTAATAAATTATATTTTATAACTTCTGGTAGTACCGACTTTGTCTACTAACTATCCTAAACATTAAACCTTTTCAGAATGCATCATGGGGACAAAAGCTTGGCTGAAGAACAACAGAAACAGACAGCAGTTGGTAGAAACAGGTGCACACCATTTGCTGTAAATGTGCTTCCTGCAGTTTCTACAAAATAAAAGCCCTCCAGTGCAAATATCTGAAAATGTCTGACTGAAGCTACAGATGAAGGTCGCTGAGGTTAACTGAGTTTAACTGAGCAGATACACACACACACACACACACACTCTCTCTTCTTCGTTCGTCCGTCGTAGTCGACGACGACCAGGACTTCACTTTTTTCATTGGGGGAGGGGGGGCCAAGTGCGGTGTGTCCGCCTGTGGCCAATCAGACCGATTCGGGCATGGAAAGATTTGCCGCAGATATCGCATGTAATGCCAGTGTCTGGTGGAGGGAGTGCAGCTCTGGCCTTCCGGACCTGGCGCTTTTTGACGGCGGCCTCGCATCTTGCTTTCTCAAAGGCCAAAGCACCACTGCCTGCAGCCGCTCTCCAGACGGGGCGATTGAGGGCCAGGTCTTCCCAGTTTGATAAGGCGAAGCCGAAACTCTTTAGGGAAGCTTTCAGTGTGTCTTTGTATCGTTTCCTTTGGCCGCCCTGGGAGCGCTTTCCGTCTTCCAGCTCCCCGTACAGCAGGCGCTTTGGGAGGCGGGAGTCAGGCATTCTGACTAGGTGGCCCGCCCACCTGATCTGAGCTCTCCGAAGCAGGGTGTAGGCGCTCGGTAAGCCGGCACGGGAGAGTACTTCCGTGTCGGGGACCTTGTCCTGCCAGGTGATGTTCAGCAGCTTCCGGAGGCAGTTCAGGTGAAAACGGTTTGTTGCCCTGGCGTGGCACTCGTACACCGTCCAGGTTTCACACCCGTAGAACAGAGTCATTAAGACCACTGCCTTATAGACCTTGAGCTTTGTGGAAAGCCTTATCCCGCGTCTCGCCCACACTGGTGCACGAAGCCGACCAAAGGCAGAGCTGGCCTTTGCGATACGGTTGGTTACGGCTTCTGACGCGGCGACGAGAGCACAGTCGTCGGCAAACAGGAGGTCACGCACGGTGTCCTTGGCTACCTTGGTCTTAGCTTGGAGCCTGTGTAAGTTGAATAGGCCGCCATTGGTTCTGTACTTTAGCATAATGCCATCGACACGGTTTCTGAACGCGTCGGTCAGCATGGCAGAGAACACCATGCTGAAAAGTGTGGGGGCAAGGACACAGCCTTGTTTGACGCCGTTTCCCACCGGGAACGGTGCCGACGCGCCTCCACCGTCGATGACGCTAGCAAACATGCCGTCGTGGAACTGGCGCACTATGGTGATGAACTTGTCAGGGCATCCAAACTTTGCCATGATCTGCCAAAGGCCGTCGCGACTCACGGTATCGAACACCTTGGTCAGGTCCACAAACGTCGCATAAAGGTCTCTGCGTTGTTCTATGCATTTTTCCTGCATTTGGCGTGCCGCAAACATCATGTCTGCTGTACCACGGCCCTCTCTGAAGCCACACTGTGACTCAGGGAGGTGGCCACCTCCTTCCAGGTGCTGGATAAGGCGGTTTAGGAGAACTCGCCCGAGAATCTTGCCGGCGATGACGAGTAGGGAAATTCCACGGTGGTTGTCGCAAGATCGTCTATCTCCCTTTCTTTTGTATAGGTGAACGAGACAAGCGTCTTTCAGTTCTTGCAAGATGATTTCCTCGTGCCACATGTTGCTAAATAGCTTCGTCAACGTTTCTGCGAGAACATGCCCACCTTCCTTGAATATCTCGGCGGGAATAGAGTCCAATCTGGGTGCCTTGCCATTTGAGAGGAGTTGGATGGCTTTACGAACTTCGGGTAGTGTTGGTGATTCAGCCAAGGAGAGATTAATCGCAACTTGAGGTAGACGGGCGATTGCGTCAGTGTTGATCGATGACGGCCTGTTCAGCACGTTGCTGAAATGTTCCGCCCATCTTTCCAAGATTTCGCTCTTATCATGCAGCAGTCTGGACCCATCTTCACTTAGCAGTGGCGATGTTCCACGGGACTGCGGCCCGTAGATGGTCTTCAGGGCATCGTAAAAGCGTTTGGAGTTGTTAGTGTCGGCGTACTGTTGAATTTCATCTGCCTTTTTGACGAGCCATGCATCGTGCATCTCCCTTAGCTTGGTTTGCAGCAAGCGCCTGGCAGAGTTGTAGGCTTCTCTCTTCGATGTCGAGTTGGTGTCCTGCTGGAGCGCTTGGTGTCTTGCACGTTTCTCCTCGAGCAGCTGCTGGATTCTTTCGTCGTTCTCATCGAACCAGTCCTGATGCTTTCGTGCGTTTAGGCCCAACTGGGATAGTGCAGCTTCGTAAACCGTGTCTCTCAGAGCTGTCCATTGCTCTTCCACTCCGCGGTTGCTTAGATCAAGCTCACCAACCTTGTTGTTTAGCTCAGCACGAAGGTTCTGGCACACTGTTTGATGTTCCAGTTTTTGGACGTTGAGACGTTTCCGTGACTTAGATCCCTGAGGGCGCCGCTTTGGGTGGACGCTGATGTTCAGTTTTGAAAGAATAAGCCTGTGGTCGGTCCAGCAGTCTGCACCACACATGGCCTTCGTAACCCTGACGTCATTTCTGTCGCGTTTCCTTACAATGACGTAGTCAATTAGGTGCCAGTGTTTGCTGCGCGGATGCATCCAAGATGTCTTATTTCGGGTGGGAAGGCGATAAACTGTGTTCGTGATCAAGAGTTCGTGTGATGCGCAGGTCCTTAGCAGAAGCAGCCCGTTGCTGTTGCACTTGCAAACTCCATTTTTCCCAATCACTCCTTCCCAGGTATCAGAGTCTCTACCCACTCTGGCGTTAAAATCGCCGAGAACGATCAGTTTGTCTTCCTTGGGAGTGTCTTCAATAGCTTTCTCTAATTCCTCGTAGAACTTGTCTTTGAGGTCCTCAGGGTTTGTCATCGTTGGAGCATAGGCACTGATGATGGTTGCGAAGCGTTTTCCACGGATGGGGAGCCGCTAGGTCATGAGGCGGTCGTTGATTCCTTTGGGAAGAGTCGGTAGGTCTTTAACTATGTAGGTCTTGATGGCAAAGCCTACTCCGGACTCGCGACGATCCTCGCTCCTCCGACCGCTCCAAAAGAATGTGTAACCTCCTTTCACTTCAGTTAGCTGGCCTTCGTCTGCGAACCTGGGCTCACTCAGGGCTGCGATAAGAACGTTGTAGCGGTCAAGTTCTCTAGCGACAAGCGCCGTCCGCCTCTCAGGTCTATCAGCTTTTGCGTTGTCAATAAGGGTTCGCACATTCCATGTGCCGATGGTGATCGGTGTCACCAATGATTTCTTTTTGTTTCGACCGCACTTGAGGGATCCCCGCCTGCCGCGGTAAGCAGGCCAGGGTGATGTGAAGCAGACTATGTTTAGGGCACCTTTTCTAGCCCCTTCCTCATGCCATGGAGGTGAGCAGAGCGATCCTGGAGAGGGCTGCTCAGACACCCAGGGGGCTGCCGAACTTCACTGCTGCTTCGGTCCAGTGAGGAGCGACCACATGCCCTGAGTCGCCTACATGCAGGTCTGTGACTGACAGCTTCAAGTGTATCCTCACCTGCTGCTTCGCCACTCGCCCATCGCCGCAGGACTTGTGAGTTGGGGGTTGGGGGGTGATGTACTGACTTGCGCAGGAGTTTGAGTAAAGTGAGGGAGAGGATGCGCCTGCCGCCAACCTCACTCTCTCGTCCCACCACACCACGGGCCAGTGGCAAGACAAGTCAAGACGACTGGAGATGTGGTGGGATGCGGGCCAACATTGTGTTGGGGTTTTTTTCGGGGTATGCTCCCCTAGATCCGTCACGTTTTGCATGACACACACACACACACACACACACACACACACACAAATACATATATACATATATGCACATATATATATTTCCATGGGAATTTACAAGAATTAGCGGGAATTTATGAGAATAAACAGGGATAGTATATATACATATATATATATATATTATTCCTGTAAATTACCATGGAAAGTTTCCTACTTTGAAAATTCCTGGAATTGTGCAACCCTATTCCTAATCACTTCTGCAGAAACTACAACTACTACAACTACTAGAACCATCTTCTACTTCTACTACAACTGTTGCCAGGTCTGGTAGAAAAAATAGTGGCATATATCATGATCACTAGAAGTTCACTATCAAACATGTTCATATTTGCTCTTATCATGTTGTGCAACCAAAGCTGAAATTGCCAAACAAATCAAAATAAAAGAGTCAAGGCTGGAAAGTTTGTGTAAATCAGAGAAGGAACAGGCTCCTTGTGACTCCTGCCTCCAACCAAAACAAACAGCAGCCTCGTTCACCTCTCAGATCTAAATGTGTTTTAGAGCTTTGAGCTTCATCTGACAGAGTCTCTAACGAAGACGTATCAGAGAGAAGCTATAAGCTGGATATTCATTATGTTTCTGTATTCTGGTGTAATTAAAAGAGAGAATGGCCCGAGGCTGTATGTGTTTACATCTCTGTGGAAAGAGACGCAGTTATCACAGTAGTTTTCCAGCAGACGCCGTCTTGTTAAAACAGGAACATGTAACACAGAAACGCTGTTTACAAAAAGTCGCAGCTTCATTACAGAAGCTTCAAGGCGTTCGTGCAGCGTTTGGGCTCATTTCTCAAAAAAAATCATAATAATAAACAGCAGAAACCGCAAGCAGGGGAAGCAACACACAGGCTGATTTAAAAACAAATGCTGCACATGTTTTGCCAAAGTAATTGTCCTGGCATTCAATGTTCGACACAATTACATATAATAAAATAATGATGTTCTCTAAGTGAAGTGATCAAAGCAGCTGATTAATTTCATTATTTTTGTTTTTATATTTTAATGCAACAATCATTATGTCTTGTGTTATATCTCTGTTATTTTATTAGATTCTCTTTTACTTTTAATTTATGTATTCTATTTGAATGTCTATGTATGAAAAAACGACTTTTTGGGCACAAATCACGAATATTACATACCCCAAAATATTTTTTATATCAAAAATGTATTAAAAATTACTAATTAATATTAGAAAAATAAATAAAAAAGAAAACATTTCAAAATACTACAAAATCAGCTTATTAGGAATTATATTTTAATGAATAAATTAAATTAAATCAATAATTTTTTTATTTAAGAAAAAAAAAACACTAAGTTACACAGCCAAAAACATGGTAAGGTTTTTTATTACTGCATGTAATTTTTTTTTTTTATTGTTTAATTATGTTTACTTACAGGGTGGAGGAGAAGGAGGAGGATAATACATATTTATTATTATTATTATTATTACTAGCATAATTAATATTATAAAGGCATTAAATAATAAACTATAAATTCCAATGAAGTTATAGGTGCAAAAGTGACAAACTCCGTTAAAAAACTTTGTGACCCCAGGTTGATCCAGAGGCAGCGTTTTAAAGAAAAATAATGAGTAAATAAAGCAGTATGAAGACTGTTTTCCCCTTTTCTCCTCCAGATGAGAGTTTCCTGCAGCCAGCTAGACGTGGAGGATATGGAAGATGGCTCTGTGTGCTACTTTTGGACTTTTGCTGCCACCCTGAGTGTTTTTGCTCCGTGCTTTCATGACTCCACGGCAGCAGAGTGTGAAATAGGTTACAGCGCCAGGCCTGAATTTCAATCAGTTTCACCGTGTGAGCAGAGAGCAGCGTCCAGGCTGCGGCCTCTAATGCCTCCTGGCAGGGCCATTACAAGCTGTGCTCGTTGACAAAACAAGGCACTACATTTCCCAGGATGCCAACTGTCTGTTTGCATCAGACACCTGCTGCTCTCAAGGGAGAGGAGCCAAAGATTATCCCTCAGAGCAGTCACCTTGAAAATAAAGCCAATGAGTTAATTGACCACATAAATATTTGCGTCTATTCTTTCATTTGGAGATTCAAATGACAAATAAGCCCAAACTGTTATCATATTATCTTATAATTTAAAAGTCAAAATACAGTTTTACGTCCATTTACATACATTTAAAATGTTAAAAGACAAAATAAATACTGCAGATTTTAGGCATCAACTTTAACCCTGTGAGTTTTTGACATTTATTATCAACTCTTTCTTTGTGCTTTAATAATTTCAATGGTCACTTTTAAAAGGTGGAAGAGCTTGAAGGTTACACAGTCTCAAAAAAAAACAACAAAAAAAAAACATCAATCTACTTCTACTACCCCTACATCCGGTTGCAAAGGGGTGGAAAATTTCCGGTAAATGTCCGATAAACATTCCATGGAAAGTTAAGATGTGGAATTTTGGAAATATACCTAATCGGAATATTATGGAAATGTATGGACATTTATGGGAATTTATGGGAATTAACTGGAAATCGGGGGTAATTTAAACAAACTGTGTCATATCCAAACATAAATGTAAACATTTTGTTTTGTCATAAGCAGACATCCTGCAAAATAATAATTAAAAACATTTCAACAGATTAAGTTTCAATTATTTCATTGAACAATCAATTGGCAAAAATAAAGCCAATGAGTTAATTGATGACATAAACCTTTGGGTCTATTCTTTCATTTGGAGATTCAAATGACAAATAAGCCCAAACTGTTATATTATCTTATAATTTAAAAGTCAAAATACAGTTTTACGTCCATTTACATACATTAAAAATGTTAAGACAAAATAAATACTGCAGATTTTAGGCATCAACTTTAACCCTGTGAGTTTTTGACATTTATTATCAACTCTTTATTTATGCTTTAACAATTTCAATTGTCACTTTTACAATAAGGAAAGCTTGAAACATACGCAGCCTGTTTAGGTTATTTGCTAAAGCATAACTTTTCCAAAATCGAACACAGATGAAGACAGTTAACTGACTGATCTTGAATCTTCAAAAAGCTTTTCTAATTATCATCTGATAACTTATACTGCAGAATAACATATTTAATTCATATAACAGTTGTTGGTCTTGGAAGTAACAGTGGATTAATAAGGATACCGTAGCTAGCCAGCTAACATTGGACACTAAGTAAATGTTTCTTTCATTTCTTAGCATTTGCTTTTGTGTTTTCAGTTTTGGAATTGAGAAAAAATGACACAAAATACCTTGTAGATTTTATTTATATCACCAACAGCAGCTAATCATGTTGTACTTTTGAAACTGTAGCACTGATTATCGGTAGGCTAATGAGATATTTTGAGCATATTTATTACCAGGGAGGTTAAAGTTTCAGTTTAGTCTGTTTGTTTCTGCAGGATGTAAGGACTATGGCCTCATTCTCTTAATACTAATAAAATCCACTTAACTTTTGAAATGTACATGCATTTTTTTTACTTTTTATCTTTTATAATGCCTAACCAAGAGCTTTTTGCACTAACCTTAAAAAAAGTAGATTTTCAGCTTAAACCAAACTAAACTATCGCCTTTTTTTCAGATCATGAACAAAACGAAACTGCAAGTGAAGTGTGTGGCCATCAAATGGTCTGATAACAACCTACTAGAAGGTAGAGGTGGCCTATTATGGGATGATAAGTGCTGATAAACAGCCATTTAATAGTGTGATAACCAGCAGATTGGGTGGAATATTGTAAGATAAATTTGTTCTTGTGCCTTTAACATCTGTCCAGAGAAAACAGAAGGAGTCTTATTTTGACTAATTAGTCAAAATAAGACTTTGACTTTACCGTATTTTCTGTCGATCAAGGAAAAGTAAATATATATCAAAGTAGTTCAGCAAACAGTCAATCAATCCATTTATATAGTAAGATATTAAGTGTATTTGTGTTGTGTTTTGGCCTCTTTGTGTTTTGGCATCTGTTTTTTTCCTTCAGCAGCCAGCTCTCACCTTCTCCACCACACAATGTTATCTGTGCCGGCGTGTTTACATCTCGGGGAGGCTGATAACAGGTCGGGGTCGCAGGCTGAGGGAAAAGGGCCAGGCCTTTTTAAAAAGCTTCCCCATTCTTTTGTAGTTCTATTCTTAGCTAATCTGATGCTGGACTTCTGGGTTTTTCCCACAGCTGATCAGAAACGAGGGTTTTTCCCAAATTGCCTTTGTGTTGTCCATCTGAATGTGACTTATTTGTCGCACCACATCGTCAGTGTGTCATGTTTTTTTTTTTTTTAATGACAGCAATCCAATTTGTTCGGGCCTCTGCGCAGAGAAGTGATCAGTCACGACAGCATGCCACCTGACAATTTAGACGAACACAAAAGGAAGGATTTGGAAGCAAAGGCGGCATTTGATCATTTTTGTGTCGCAGTCGAGCGGGGAAATCCATTTCTCAATCAGGAGGTGTGTGTGTGTGTGTGTGTGTGTGTGTGTGGAAGCTTAAATTGGCGGTAATCTCTCTTTGTCTTCCCCTCCTCTGTCTCCTGCAGCGACAAAACAAGCGCCTCCATCACCTCCTCCCTCATCCTTTTCATCCTCCTCTCTTCCTCTCTTCCACTGATTGTTCAAAGCCAAGGCATTGATCCATCCATCTGCTCCAATGAAGCGGCGGCGCTTTGTGTTCACAGCTCTCTTTTACTGTAGCTCTCAGAGGCTGGCTCCTTCATTATGTACCGTATAGACCGCGTAAAACAGGACAAGGTACAGGTTTATGGAGCTACAGTAAAGACTTTTTAATTACCTGTTGTGGGATTAAATCGTGTGAACAATATTTGTCACTTGCATGTCATATAACTTGTGTTAAAGACAAAGGTTTTGGACAAGCTTGAAGAACTTTGCTTTAAAAAATAATACAATATGGCAATACGGAAAAGCAAGGGTATAGTTTTGGTCTTAAAATTGGTCCACTGTGCAGAATTCTTTCTGTCAGCTTTGAAAGTTGATTTTTATATTTTCAGCTGCAAGAAAAATACAAATTATTGTAGGGCGAGGTGTAATTCAATAGACAGCCTGGGAGGCCTGTCCTTTCTATGACCCTGTCTCCTATAATTGTTGCTCATATGCAACTAAATTGCACTTGCAAATGCGTTTTGCAGTGACAGTAACTAGTTCAGGAACCAAAATAGCCAATAACAAAACAGCAGCTGCATCACCAATACAACAACCAAAGAGAAGAGGTTAAAACATGTTGATAGGTTGAAGTGTGGTGGATGATATTGCAAAATGAAAAAGCACAGGGAATCCCTTCAATGCTGTTTTTGGACTTGCAGGACTGTATGAAGAAGTCAGATGACATTCTATTAAAAGTGACAAAGCATCACAATTTTTTTAAACCCAAACCACAATCTTTTCCCAAACCGAAACTGGCGTTTTCATTAAATTCGCCAGCTACCAAGCAAATAAAGTCGTGAAAGTAGTTTAAATTGGCTCCACATTAACCAGCTGCAACATAAAAGAGATGAAAACAAAACCACAATATACTACATAACTACAATCAATAATTATAATAAAATTTACAATCAGTGGCCCTCATTTATCAAACGAGCATAGAAAAGAGCACAGATCTGAGTGTATATTTTGTCTTACGACAGGGTTCACGTGGGATTTATAAATGGATCGTGTCTCTCCAATTACAGCGTGAGAATTATCGGCTGTTGATAAATGTGGTAGTTGGAAACATGCATAATTTAAATACCACTTTATATAAGATGTATATAATATATACCTGATTCAAATGATCAGATCACCGGTGTTACGGTGTCGCTGGTGATTAGCGCCGCTATCGGCTAATAGCCCTGCTACAGTAACGCCGGTGATCTCGCTACGAGCCGGGGGACAGCGGAGCCGCCGAGAGACCTTTCACCTTTCAACTTTCGCTCTAAACTATTTAAAACACCATCTACAGCTAAAGAGAGTTTCGCGTCTGCAGCAGCCATGTTGGATCCGTAAGAAAACTACAAGCTTCCAAGTGCCGAGTAGTACGCGTCATCGTCTTGCCGTCCCTCCCCGTTCTGCGATTGGATCCCTAAAACAGGGCTAAGAAACGGCCCTGGTTGCCAGACCGCCAGGAGGTTCGAAATGAAATTCGAGCGCGCAAGGCATTATGGGTATACCGAGGCTAGGGAACTCAAACAAGCACGGTGAAAATTTTACATTTGGAACACAGATTTAAAAGTTGACAGCTTCTTGGTTGCAAAACAATGTTTTAAAGTAAGATTTAATTCCAAAAGAAGAGAAAGGAAATCAGTGGTGCTGTCAGCAGAGTAGCAGTGGACCATTCAACTCCCAGTGAGGTTGGAATAGCCTATTCACATTTATACATTGTGATATATAAAGTCTAATAATATCCAAATATTGTTATTATTATTATTATTATGTCCTTTCTGTTTCAGACTCCTAGTACGTGTTTAATGCTAGGCAGGTTTATTCATATCGCACATTTCAGCAAGACCATTCAAAGTGCATAAAACAATAAAAACATCGAGAAAAGGCAAAACTAACTATAAAAGGATGTTTACATACAATTAAAAATCATAAAAGAGAATCTAGAAGAATCCAAAAAAGAACAAATTAAATATATGTTTTTAAAAACAGATAAAATAAAAAGATTTCCTTATATTTCACTTCCTCCTTCCCCAATAAATACAACAGCCACTTAGGTTCCTTACTATAAATGTTAATATAAAGTCCCATTTAATAGGCTGCAGCCTTCTGAAGCTACTACAACATTTGAACCAGGTGAACTTGTACTTCTTCCACCTCTGGGTAATTTGTTCATATCCTAAACAAATTATTTGACGGAAGTTAAGTCAAGATCATCAAGAGCAGACTGCAGCCTGCAGGGCCAAACAGACACATCTCACTGAGATAAATGTTGAGAACAGATGTGCTCTCACCTGAGCAGTGAGAAGACACCAGAACAGGAGGAGATATCAATCAGCACAGCCAGACACAGCAGTCTGCAGCCTGCAGCAGCGACAGGCTCTTCATCACACTCAATACACATCCATCCTGATTTATCTATTTATTGATGCATGTCAACTGAATGCTGCCAAATGATCAATAGAGCAAACACCAACAAATGTAACAGCAGTACAGTTTCACCACAGGATGATGTTATAGGTCTGAATCTGAACCCTGAATAATCCTCAGCCTCTCTCACAGATCGTCTCTCAGCAGGAACACCTGGGAACATCCCGTTACTCCGCCAGCACAGAGAAGCCATGCAGAGGGTTGTAAAAGTCTGATAAACTCTGCTGAAATGACAGCTTCAGGCTACTGGAAATGTTTCAATAGTGCAAACAATATAACAGAGTTTCAGTACTGATACCAAACACCTTTTTTTTCCCCATTTAACCCTTTGAGTCACAACATACTGACACCCCTTCTAAAGCACATCACGGGTAAAAAATTACCCGCATTAATTTCCCATGTTATTAATGCTTGATGTGTGTTTCTGTGGTCTATTTCTTTGATATCAACTTATTTTATGATTGAATATTCCAAGTATTCTTTAAATATATTGTTTTTGATAACAGATCATTACTTCCATTTTGCCGCTCATACTTTATGAAAAAAATAAAGTTTTTGTATTATTACATAGCTAACTAAGTAGCTATGTAACCTAAGTAGTTAGCTTAGCAAGCTACTTAGCTAAATACAAAGCCAAGAAGTTAGCTAAGTAGTTAGCTTAGCAAGCTTCTTAGCTAAATACAAAGCCAAGAAGTTAGCCAAGTAGTAAGCTTAGCAAGCTACTCAGCTAAATACAAAGCCAAGAAATGGTAAATGGACCTGCACTTATATAGCGCTTTTCTAGTCGCTTTGCGACCACTCAAAGCGCTTTACACTACAGACTGCACTCATTCACCCTTTCACACACACATTCATACTGGCAGAGGCTACCCTAAACGGTGCCACCTGCCACCATTGGGAATTCATTCTCACACCAATGAACACAGCACATCGGGAGCAATTTGGGGTTCAGTATCTTGCTCAAGGATACTTCGACATGTAGGCTGCGATGGTCAGGGATCGAACCACCAACCCTTCGGTTGGGGGCCAACCAACTCTCCCAACTGAGCCACTGCCGCCCCACAAGAAGTTAGCTAAGTAGTTAGCTTAGCAAGCTACTTAGCTAAAAAAATGGATATATTTGGGTCATTTTTCACCCATGTTGTGCATTAGAAGGGTAGTGACACAAACTAAAAATAAATAAACTACTTGAGGAAAACCTGGAATATTGAATGATGAAAATAATTTATTGCAAAGACATAGAACATAAAAACTGTCTGCCGTGTCACTTTAGACCCATGTTGTGCATCAAAGGGTTAACAACAGAAGTCAAACCTCTAATTTGTTGTCCAAACACAAGCAGGCATACAAGAAAATAAGATAGAATCTCATACAATAGTGCACATTACACTTTCAGCTGGTATACTTTTTCAGTGTACAGTATTTGTAGTTATATACAGATCTCAGCACAGCCGTGAACCAACTCAGCAGCTCTCTGCTCTCTGCAGCCCTGCCCCGACCCCACCGACCAATCAGCACGGATAAAATGTTAATGAGCGTTGCCGTGGCTACGGTCACACCGGGCAAACCAGCGGTGACCTTCTGCAGGTCCAGGTTAATGATTAGGAGACCGGAGCTGAGAGCAGGCGGTGGTTCAAATCCCAGCAGGGAGAATCAGCCTCACAGAGAGGCTTTACAGAGAAAACACCACAATAAGTGCAATAAACAAAAACCACAGCAGCTCGGAGACCATACAGGCAACAGATCAGTCACTCAGACATTAACCCTTTGATGCACAACATGGGTCTAAAGTGACCCGATATGGATTAATTTTTATGTTCTATATCTTCTATATCTGCAATAAATTATTTTCATCATTCATCCTAATTTTATGTTTTCCTTTATCATTTTTTAAATAAAATCCTTTTTGTGTCACTACCCTTCTAATGCACAACATGTGTGAAAAATGACCCATATTCATTTTTTAGCTAAGTAGCTTGCTAAGCTAACTACTTAGCTAACTTGTTGGCTAAGCAGTTAGCTTAGCAAGCTACTTAGCCAAGTAGTTAGCTATGTAATAATACAAAAACTTTTTCTTCTTCTTCATAAAGTATGAGAGGCAAAATGGAAATAATGATCTGTTGTTATCAAAAACAAGATATTTAAAGAATACTAGGACTATTCAATCATAAAATAAAGTTGATATAAAAAAATAGAGCACAGAAACACACAGCAACCATTAATAACATGGGAAATGAATGTGGGTCATTTTTGACCCATGTTGTGCATCAATATGTTGTGCATCAAAGGGTTAAAAAAAAAAAAAGGTATATTGATACACACCAGATCAGAAATAATTTTGGAGGTTGTGTGGTCAAGCGGAGGGAGACCATATACATGTGTTTTGGAAATGTCAAAAGATGGAAGGATATTGGGAGGGAGTCTGGAGTGTCCTGAGGGAGATACTGGGATATGAAATACCAAAGACTTGTTTGGTATTATATTTGGGGAACATTCCACAAGAGGAGGAGATAAATACCTGGTGAAAGTATTATTGGTGGCTAGCAGGAAGGCAATTACAAGGGCAATTATAAGGTAGACCCCCCCTACTAGAGAACAGTGGCTGAGTATTGTGGAGGAGATTTATGATATGGAGAGGTTCACACATATCTTGAGAATGCAGGAGGAACAGTTTGGGAAATGGGAGAAATGGAATTATTACAGAAAGGGTGAGGCCAACACCACTAGTAAATATAGTAATGATAACTGAACAGGACAGAGTTGTTGCATTGTGACTGAATGGAAGGACCTTTAAGCTGCTATTGGAAGTGTTTTTCTTTTGTAGTTTGTTTTTTGTGTATTATTGTATTTAAATTTTAAAAAATCAAAGTTTAAAAAAAAGGTATATTATGCATCAAATTCAAGGCTGCAGCCTTATTTTTAAATCAGCAGGTTGAGAAATATGCATAATAAAAGAATATTCTATTTTAAAAAATATTTAGAGAAATATTAGCAGAATAATATCCTAACTTTAAGTATAAAAAGTGACAGTACTTTTAGTGGATATTTGTCGTTCTGTTAAATTATTGATGCGTCCATTGGGACGGAGGGATGAGCGTGTGACGTACCAGGAAGAGATCCTACCAGCGCCGGCGTTGTGCTTTGCCCGCCAGAAGCTCTCTTTTAAACAAACTTTTAACCGAGCTTATTTTTTAATGCTCTTTTAAAGTACACCTTTTTTGATTATTCGTTTCTAACATATATTTTAACTTCTGGAGGATCTTCTTGATAGAAATCAACTGAGCCACGGGCTCAAGAACCAATGGCTTTGCTTACCTCACTATCGGACTGCAGGAGCTGTGTCAGTCTCAGCCAGAAGATTGCGATGCTGGAGACACGAATTGCCTCACTTTATAAAATCCAGGAGGCTGCAATCATTTTTGGTCCTGTGCAGGCTTCTGCTAACAGTCCTGGGGAGCTGGCCACCACTGCTCCCTACCACGTAGATGCCACAGCCTCCACTCCACCGGCTGTGGCTCCTCCGGCCGCTCCCCCGGTTCCTGCTCCAGACGTCTTCCCGGAGGACTCGTGGCTTCGGCTCGGGGCTAAACCAAAGGCCCCGGTCTGCTCTACTCCGTCGCAGACAGCGGCGCATCAGCCTTGGGTTGTGGTCGGCAACAAAAAAAGAGTCTCCCTTCACCCTTCTCATCAGGGAAATGGGGGTCGTGTGCCCTCTCCACCGGCTCCAGACCTCTGCCTCCACAACAAGTTCTCTGTGCTGGATGACCGAGAGTCCTCCACTCACGGGATCCCCACACTGCAGCCTGAGACGCAACCGTGCCAACCCAGCTGGCTCCAGACCGGCTGCCCGACCCGCCAACCTCCGTAAGGCAGCTGCCCTGGCGTTCACTCCACGTCCAGGCCTCCACACCGCTGGTTCATTCATCCACCCGGTTCCCAGACCCCGGGTGTCTCCGCCATCCAGCAGGGCTTCTACCGGGTCAGGCTCAGCTGGACTCATCGCCGGAGACTCTCGGTCCGAAGCGAGCCCTGGGATTCCTCCTGTCAGCAGCACTGGTCCTCCTTCTGGCCCCACGACGATCATCAAAACAAAGTCCAGCAAAACTCTCTGTTTCCCCGGCGCCACCGTCAACTACATCTCGAGCAAGATCCGCAATGTGCTAGAAGCTCATCCATCGGTGAACACCATGGTTGTCCACGTGGGCACTAATGATATTCCGCGGCAGCAGTTGGAAATTTGAAAACATGATTTTATCCAGCTCCTGAACATTTTAAAGGAAGCAAGAGTGCGACCTTCATCTCCGGACCGGTCCCCTCGCTTGGCCGCGGGATGGGCCATTTCTCCAGGCTACTGAGCCTCCACACCTGGCTCTCCACCGCTTGCCAGGAGCATGGTGCTGTTTTTATCGACAATTTTAATCTTTTATGGGAGTGCCGTGACTCTTTTAGGCACGATGGGATTCATCTTAACATTCGAGGAGCACGCCTGCTGTCTTCAAACATTTGACACACCATCCTGCATCACAAGACCAATCAACCTGCCGCGGACCAGCTAGAATCAACACACACTTACTCACGTGACTGACTGACCCCTCTTGAATCAGGTACACTCTCCACGACTAGCTCCCCCTACACATCGATCCCGGTCATAATCACTACCAGACAAAATTACAAACCCACTCATGGTGTAAACTTTCACAATCTCATATCTCTGCACACACATAAACCACCATCCACTACTCATCACCTACAGCCACTCCACCGGTGTCTTTGAACATGGCACTTTTAAATGTTAGATCTCTTTTAAACAAGACGTTTTTAATTAATGACCTTATTTTAGATAATGGAATTGATTGTATGTTTTTAACTGAGACATGGCTTAGCACTGATGGACCAGCAACACTCATTGAAGCATCTCCACCCGGCTACAACTTTACATATTCATACAGGAAAAACAGAAGAGGTGGTGGTACAGCGTCTATTTTGCCACAATCATTTTCTCATAAAGACATAACATTTGGTAACTACACAACTTTTGAATATCATTCCATCTTTTTTAGCAGCCCTCCGATATTATGCATGACAGTTTACAGGCCACCCAAACGTTGCTCGTCATTTGTGTCAGATTTTTCAGAACTTTTATCAATCATCCCCACTAAATACGACCATATTCTTGTTTTAGGCGATTGTGGACATTCAATCAGACTCTTTTACGTTGGATTATATGAACATGCTGCATTGTATGAATTTTAACCAACACATTAACCAGCCAACTCACAACAGAGGTCACACTTTAGATCTTGTCATAACATATGGTTAATGGTCTTAGTTCGAGGACCCTCAGGTCTTCTGGGAGTGGCCTTTTAATTATACCAAAAGTAAGAACTAAAACCCATGGTGAGGCGTCGTTTTCTCACTGTGGTCCACGTTTGTGGAACAGCCTCCCTGAAGACCTGAGGGCATCAGAGACTGTTCATATTTTTAAGAGCAAACTGAAGACTTAACTTGGCTTTAACTTGAACCATTTTTAGAAATTATTTCTGCTCATGCATCTTAGTATTATTACATCTTCTCTTTTATTTATTTATTTGCTACTATTTATTAGTCTATCTCTATATATATATTTTATCATGCTCTAGTTATCTTAATTATTTATTTATTTCTAACCTGCCTCCAGTGTTTCCTCACTGCTCCATGTTGAGATGGCGCTTCCTCAGTTCCTCATTTTGTGCTTTGTTTTTAATAGGATGGGTGGGATGAAGGTGGGTGGGGTGGAGGGTTGGGGATGGGCGGAGGGTGTTTGTTTCTATGTTTTGTTATCTTTTTATTATCATTATTTTCTCCTTTCCTTTTTATGTAAAGCGCTTTGTGTTGCATCTCGCTTGTATGAAAAGTGCTATACAAATAAAGTCTGATTGATTGCTTGATTGATTAAAATGCAACTGGTAAATAAACACATCAATAATTTAAATATAAAAAAATCTTCAAAACTGAATATTTGTCTACAAAAAAAGCAGACAAGGTTTCATGTTTTAAAAAAATAAATTAATATTGTAATAAATATTTCACCACTGAAATGTCCAAAAAATGACATGTGTCTATCAGGAAGTTTTAATTAAAAAAAAATTTATATCATCATGAACTTGCAGAGAAAAAATAAATGTTTTAACCCAAATTAAATAATTCCTTCAGTTGGTAACCCTGAATTAACACAAATGAACTCAATTAAAAAATACTGTGTTGATCAAACCTGTTAACTTGATTGGAAAACAATTAATTTGAGTGTTATTGAAATAATTATCTTAAGATGGTTAACCGTCAGGTTTTTTTAAGTGTGCCTGGACAGAAAAACAAGTGATGCTTCACTCTCAAACGTGCAGAATTGTGAACGTTTCTGTTCACAATAAACAAAACTAACATCCTTTTCTCTGCAGAAGTCACGCTCTAAAGTTAAGTTAAATGCTTCTTTGCATGCTGCAGCAATCAACTACAACACTAGTAATCATTAAAAGATAATACTTTATGTTGGAAAAAGCAATCGTCCAGGGCTTTTTCCTTTAAACTATTCTCTGTTGGTTCTGAAGGAAGAAAATCCCAACACATTTTCACAGTATTTTGTGAAGCACAAACTTGGGCTGGGCGATATATCGATATAAAAGATATATCGATATACTTTTAAATGTGATATGGAATTAGACCATATCGGATATATCAATATACTTTTTTTTTTTTAAGTATTTCTTTATATATAAATGCTGCCCTTATTAGGGTTTGTAATATTTAGTTCTTTTGTAATGTTTGTTATTCTTTTCTCATATAAATATATTTATTTAGGAAAAAGACTGGCCTATTTTATTTTATAGGCTATTTTTATTTAAGATATTTTTTTATTTAAATGTACACTTTATGTAGCTATGATTAAAAAAAAAAAGGTACTCCTGTTATACGGTATGTAGGTTCACTTAAAAAGTTTCAATAAAATTACTTGTGACATGTCATATTTGGCTTTGACTTGCTTATGATTTTATGTTTTTATTTGTATACATACATATTTTATTTTGTGCGGGCAGTACATTTTATTTATCCTATTTTATTTTATCCTATTTTAATGTATTTTATCTTATTGTATTTTACTGTTCTAATGTTTATTTCATCTCTTTGTATTGTGTTATCTATTTATTGTTGTGCAGCACTTTGGAAACCTTGTGTTTGCTAAAATTGTGCTTTATAAATAAAGTGGATTGATTGGATGGACTTTGACTGAACATTTGCTCTCACTTTGCGAGGGCAGCATGTGCAAAAATATAATAGAAATACAAACTACATATGCATACATTTAGTGCAAAGTCAGGGTAGTATAGTTGCAGAGGACCACAGGGGCCATTTATTGATCCTCTAATACGAATGAATACAAGCAATCAACTCATCCTAGTACCTAAACATAGCAGCTGCAGTTTAAAATATGTGGTTAACGTGAAACAGTCACACTTTTCTTTGGTTAAGGGCGACAAAACTACTTGGTTAGACAGAATAAGTGCATAAATAGCTTGAAGTTCTACTCCAGACAAGTTTTATATGCATGTAAACACACTCTGCTGTGATAGGTTTTTTGTTTAGCATGATTTTTCCCTCATAAAAAGCAAAGGAAAAACTTTTAGCAGGGAATGGTTGTGTTGGTGTTTTGAGCACCACAAATGCCACATCTCTACACCAGATCATTCTTAGAGTTAACGCTTACTGTTTCAAACATATAAACATATTTAATTTCACAGAATATTCTTGGAATAATAAAAATGTCCTTCCAAATGAATTAGAAGAAAAAAAACAACCACGAGCACCTACAGTCGACTCACGAAAGCGTAGAAATATTAAGGGAAAACTCTTTTATTTCAGAGTATAATAAATGTAACAAGGTCCCTTTAACGTCACTGTTGAAGACTGCTGACAAATTATAGCTCCTAAATGTACTGCAGCGATATTTCAGTGTTCTGAGAATATTAACAGCAGGAACACTGGAGATGAAAAATGTCAGGGAAGTTTGATCAGGTCGTGATAATTTTACTGCAGAGAGAAACCTCGGCTCCCTGAAGACACATTACAGCAACTTTTAAGAATATTACAGGCAAAGGGTCGCTATAAAATCATTTTTGATTAAACATTTTAATATACAGGTTCCATTAGGAATAATGTCAGACATTTAGACTTTTAACCTCAGTTCACCTGTGAGCTCATACAATAGAAGAAAAGAAAACAGAGAAAGTCACATTTAATACTTATTTCATATAAGTTCTAGACCTATTTATCAAGATAGATAGATAGAATCTGCTTCTTAGATTCAGACAACAAATTCAACATGAAAAAGTTCATGCTGCTGTCAAGTCCAAACTTAATCATTTTTTTGTGTTTCAATGGTAAAAAAAAAAAATTGTGAAAAGTGCAGAAAAATGTAGTTTTGTTTGCCAGAGGCAAAAAGAAATCAGCATTTAAGAGACTGCAACCAATAAATGTTTGATGTATTCATATTTGAAAACACGGAAGTAAACAAATGGATGAACTGAAACAATATTTCTCAGAATTTTACCCTTTTAAGCCTTTAAGTATCGTTTGAAAACTAGACGATACATATGAAGTTGTTGTCCCTTTTTTAATCTAAAGAAACAATCTGAGAGGAGAAAGTTGCTCTTTGTTTGAACTGCTTACATCTAACAGACATGCAATCTCTGGATGCATTCCAATATTCATAAGTATGTCCAAATACATAGTTTTTCAAATGCAAAATGCCAAAAACACTAGCAACTGCAGCCAGTTTCATTTTGCAGTCTGCAAGTCAGTATGCTTTACTGACCGTTTGAAATAATTTCACCCACAATCTTCTGCACAACATATATGAGCAAGAGGGTTAAACGCACAATATCATGCTGACTAAGTATGTCCTCATTGTATCCATACTGCATGCAGAACTGTGTACTTTGTAAGGACAGCTGCAGTATGAAATAAAAGTAAAAAAAGAAAAACCGTGCAAAGTGGCCAAGACAAGATTCATGTTAAAGAATTTTCCTGCATATAAATAAAGTTTACATTCCATGTGTGCATCCTTGAGGTCTAATAAATCTAGAGTGTGTTGCCTCATTACAAAACATTTAAATATTTGAAAACAGCTAGCATTCAGTTTTCTGCACACAGACACAGTTAGAGACGAGCTGGTGAAGATATTGAAGCATTTAGCAGCCAAACACACACATTTCCCTCAGGAGCTAGTAGACGACACCAAAATAGTGAATGTAATACATTTACCAAACCCAAAACGAACGTTGCTCTCTAGCTGCTAGATGTGGAATTAAGACACTGTTGGCTAACAGGTTCAATATATCCACTTAAAAGATGATAATATCTCAATTTACCACCACAGTGGCAAACAACAATCCAGTTATGTTTGAAAGTCTTCTTCTGCATATTTTTTGTGTGTATTGTTGCACTTATTGGCTCATTACCTCCACCCACTGTTCATCAATGGAACAACATGAAATCAAGACAGGCCAAAAAGCTTCATTTAGAACCAGCAAGTTTAGTAAATTATTATTCAGTACTTTTACAAATATTTGATAGTCTTAAACCGCTGAAGTCCAGGAGATTTTGGTTCAAATTTGTCAACTTCCTATGCATTGATATCTGTCTCTGTTTAGCATCTTTCAGTCTGTCCTTACATCACATGCATGGCTCCTTTTTCGCCACACAAACTTGGCTATCAGTCAGATTTTCATTTTATTTTAAATAACAAAGTATAAAGCTGCCAGGAACCCAAAATACAAACAAAAGAAACAGGTGTCTATGGAAGTGTACTTTTTTTTTTTTTTTTTTTTTTTTTTTACCATTTATACACACAAAAACAGCAGAAAAAAAACTACAAAACAGTCTATTTGCATGTAAATTTAAAAAAGTATCATATATAAATAAAGTTATTACTGTAAATAAAACATGTATTTTCAATAAATAGATGGACTCCAGAGGGTTAAGCATGTTTATATAATTAAAAAATGTTGTAGTTTTTTTTTCCTGTTAGCCCTAAAGCCAACAAAACAGTAAGACTTGTGAGCCACCACCTTAGTAGTCAATCAATCAATAAATATTTAAATTTGGTGTCGTCAATACAAGAGGGAAATGATTAAATGTACTGTTTACAGCGAGCCGTACAGATGCAGTCCAACAGATGGAGACAATGCTAAAAATTATACCTTTTGTGTATGCACTGTAAATATGTTCATCTGTACCACAGAAGCATTTGTTTTTATGCATTAAGTCCAGAAAATATATATTTTTTAAAATTATGAAATTATAATTAAAGAAGTCTAAAAAGAGTTGTACAATCAGAACTGTACACATAGCTAAATACTCTGTGGGATTAAATAAATAAAAATATGGTCATTAAACTATTTATATTAATAGCAGTACATGTAGACGAACCTATTATAGGATATTTAGTATAAATATATAATGTTTAATGAATAAATGGAGGCTGAGCTCTGCAGCTAGCTGTTGTTTTGCTGCTCGTCTCCTCAGCTGAGTCGTCCTGTGGCTGCCATACTCTCTGTATGCTGGTTATGTAATCTGAAGGAGAGAGGAGGAGGGTCTGCGCACACACACACACACACACACACACACACACACACACGCACACACAATTCCCTGCACACCAGCTTCTTCCTCCTCCTCTCACCATCTTCTACAGCACATCTCTGCATCAGTCATCCCGCAGGCTGCAAATCTAAAGTCAGTGGGGGAATATTAGATATCAGCTATTTATAAACTCTGTGCATGAGAAAAAAATAATGTCTGCAGTCTGCACACACACACCTTTATGTTTCCGCTGGAGCTGGAAATTGGAGAATGTATGTATAAGCTCATTTTTCATTGCTTTGCATTGATGTTATCGCTGATCGCTGCTGCCTCTTCCTGTTTACAAGCGAGTGTACACAGACTCAACACCACCTGTTTTAACTTTATTTTATATTTAGTACTGTTGCACAGTTATGTTCCTATTTGTTAGTATGCCATTTATATACTTTAGTTAATAAGCTGTATCAATTTGTATATATTTATGTGTATATTTATGTCTCAATAAATATCATTTATTTATTTTCATTTTTAATATTTCGTATTATGTAACATTTTTAAAATAATTGTAAAAATAGAATTTCTATATATAATTTAGTATATTGTATTAGTAATTTTATCTGTATTTTTTTTATTTCACTGTATTTTACCAATGGCATTCCTGAATTATTGTACATACATTTGTTTTATTTTACATTAATTTATTTAGTTTTATATCTATTTAAATTACCTATTTAAACATTCTAATGTTTATTTAATTACCCATTTTGATAAAAATGTGATAAATAATGCTGGTACTGTGTAATATATCTATATGTATCTAAATCTATTAAAAATGTTATTGTAATTATGTATATATATATATATATATATATATATATATATATATATATATATATATCCTTTAATTATTTCAAAACAATCTATATAATAAAATTGTGTATTTTGTATTTTTCATTTTCAATTGTGATGTGCAAATCTATTATATTTATTTTATACGAATTTCCTGTATTTAAAGTTTTTATTTTTTTATTTTTTAGGATATTTTAATTTTAGTTATAATTATTATCTTTATTTTATTTTGTTTATAATTATTATTTTTCATTTCTTCTCATTTTTCTTTTATTATTTTAATGCTGTTGTTGATGATGTAAGTCTTCTTAATAAAATAATGGCTAATTATTAGCTCCTTCCTGCGGTTTACCGACATGTTTACCGACTGGCAGCGTCTCCACGGAGCCCGGCACAGACTACGCTGTTCCTGTCTTATTTCTTGCATATTCCTGCGCGGACTTTGGTTTATTTGCAGCGGATCTCTGCTCGATCACCGTGTTTGTTTTTCCTCGGCTCAGGTGAAGCGACAGTGATCCAGCCTGCCGGTTCTTGGCAGCCTCGCTGATACAATATTGACACAGATCAGAAACAGAAATAGTCTCCTCTCCTGCAAAAAAAATGGCTCTGAGGAGAACACAGCACCGACCGCTAATAAAGAAAACAATTATCTGCTAATTTACTCACCGAATCTCCTGTCAGCAGAAGCGGGGAAGCAGGAGAGGAGGAGGAGGAGGTGCAGGAAGGAAAAAGGCAAAAGATCCATGTCTTTTTCTGGGTTATTCTCTCGAGTGTTAAAAGGCCATTTCTCCCAGGGAGGTTAGGTTCGTCTTCCTGCCGGGTCAGAGTGGCTTCTCCACGGGCAGAAGGAGCAGAGGAGAGCCGGGGACGGTGGATGGATGTTGGAGGAGAGGAGAGAGGATGCAGGGCGTTTCTGCTGCTGCTGCTGCTGCTGGAGGCTCCAGCTCTCAAAAACGTCAAGACACGTGTAGCAAGACGCGATTTACGGTGTGGATTTTCAAAATAAGGGTGATATTTAAAAAACGAGATACTTGTTTTATGGAGAAATGGGATGCAAAGTGTAAGAAAAACATAATTAAAGCAGTAAATAAAATTCATATAATAATAAGTAGTTCTATATTTCACAAAAAGAGCATAAGCCAAACAAAAAGACTGAATAAATCAATCATAAACTGATTTTTTTTATAAATACTTTTTTCAAAATTAGGGTGAAATTTAAAAAAACGAGCCACATGTTTGATGGAGAAATGGGATGCAAATTGTAAGAAAAACATTTTTAAAGCAGTGAATTAAATTCATATCATACTAAGTAGTTCTATATTTCACAAACAGAGCATAAGCAAACAAAAAGACTAAATAAATCAATCATACAATGATTTTTTTATACAAACACTTTTTTTGTTGTGACCTAATTTTATGTCTTGTTTATTTTCACACAAACTGTGATTTTCATGTGATCATTTAAAATATATATATTTTTCAATAAACACATAGTTTAGGCAATGCTACAACAATTGCTAGACTGGTAGTAGTTTATGAACTTCCGTCTTAAATTTAAATCTCCATCACAATGTTGCAAATATTGACACTTTATGTAATACGTTTAACTTTGTCTTTACTGTTTTTATCAGGTCTTTTTTTATTTTCCATCTTATTTTAAGGGATTTATGGCATTCTACCAGTTTTTATGTTCATTTTTGTATCTATATACTATATCTTGAATTTCCTTATTGTAAAGCAATTTTTGCTGCATTTCTTCTATGATAGGTTAATTGTAATTAATATATAAATGATCAAATGTACCGTGGACAAGCAAGTGAAAACATTTCAACATGAAAGACTAGAATGAGTTTTTACCTTTTCTCTACACAAATAGTTTTTGCGTCATGTTTTTTCCTTGTATCTGAACGTCACGCCCATCCTTTTACTTTGAAGGTCAATATCCGGTTTTGTTCTGTTTCAGTGTAACTTGACGTCACGGAGCTCTCGCTCTGATTCAGCACTCCTGCTGCTTTCAGGTGCTGTCGGAAATAAATCAGGCGCAGAGTTGAAGGCAGGTGAACGAGTGAGAAAGAAAATTCTGTCTGAAGAAAAGCTGTTGGAGTTTAGAATAAAATGCCCTCAAATGTATATTTATAGCCTGAATATATATATATATATATATATATATATATATATATATATATATATATGAATATATATATATATATATATATATATATATATATATATATATATATACATATTATTATATATTACTATATTACTATACTATATATTGCTATACAGGTAGCTTGTGATTTTCACCAAGGAATTAAAAAAATCCTCCCTTTATCCAAAACAATAAATCATCATTTATTTATTCATTATATTTTTGTTTTATTGATCTGAATCTGCAAAGTCACTACTTTCATTTTCAAATAAATTTAATGGGGGTAAAAAAGAATATATATTTTCCTCTGAATTGAGTATAAAATGGAAATATTCAAGCAACAAGTGCCTCAAAATTGTACTTAAAAAACATTTAAATGAATAGGCTTCAGAACTGCTCCATGTGTCAAATTTTGCAACAATACATATTTAAGAATAAACGTGTATTTATTCATTAATAAATATTGAAAATACATTTGAAAAGATATATATTAACTAGGCCTGCAAGCAGGACTGAACGGGACCAAGCAGAGTGGAGCTGTCGGGGGAGGCCACGTCGGGGGAGGCCACGTCGGACGCGACGCTGTGTGCTCAATCCCTATGCGTGCCAAATTGCGTGTCTCCTACTACTCTGCTCGGGGTAGGTGTAAAACATGTTATTTCCTGTTGCCAGGAGGGGGCGCTATGACTGTGTGTCACTATTGACACGTGGGTGTGTTCTGGACTGGACCCTAATCACTTGTGTGAAATTTGGGACAGATTGGACAATGTATGGTGAAGTTATCCAGTCTGGTGTTAGATGGCAAACTCCATATTTTGCCGCCATGCCACGCCCACATATTGTGAAGGTCAGTAAAGGTGTTGATAAATTGTGTTCCTCAAGGCCCTTTGATGGTACTGACCAAGTTTGAAGGCAATGGGATTAAATCTCTGTGAGGAGTTATGTAAAGTATGCAACGTGGTCATTTGATGAAAGGGGGCGTGGATAAAGCATAAGGGGCGGGGCATTATGAAATATTGTTATTTACAAGTGTTAAGGGCTGGACTCTGATGAAGCAAGACAAGTTTGGATCAGATCAGACAAAGAATGGAAAAGTTATAACGATCTCGTGTTTTATGGCGAGACGCCATATTTTGCCGCCATGCCACGCCCACATATTTGGAAGGTCAGTAAAGGTTTTGATAAGTTGTGTTCCCCAAAGCCTTGTGATGGTACTGACCAAGTTTGAAGGCAATGGGATTAAATCTGTAGGAGGAGTTATGTAAAGTATGCAACGTGGTCACTTGATGAAAGGGGGCGGGGATAAAGCATAAGGGGCGGGGCTTTATGAAAAAATTGTTGTGTAGAAGTGTTAAGGGCTGTACTCTGATGAAGCATGAGAAGTTTGGAGCAGATGGGACAAAGAAAGGAAAAGTTTTAACGATCTCGTGTTTCATGGCGAGACGCCATATTTTGGCGCCATGCCACACCCACATAGTGTGACTGTCGTTAAAGATTTGAATAACTTTTGATCCCAAAGGCCTTGTGATGGTACTGACCAACTTTGAAGTCAATCAGGTTAAATCTGTAGGAGGAGTTCATTAAAATATGAAATGTGGTCATTTAATGAAAGGGGGCGTGGATATAGCATAAGGGGCGGGGCTTTATGAAATATTATGATTTAGAAGTGTTAAGGGCTGGACCCTGATGAAGCATGAGAAGTTTGGAGCAGATCGGACAAAGAATGGAAAAGTTATAACGATCTCGTGTTTTATGGCGAGACGCCATATTTTGCCGCCATGCCACGCCCACATAATGTGACTGTCGGTAAAGATTTGAACTTTTGATCCCAAAAGCCTTGTGATGATACTTACCAACTTTGAAGTCAATCAGGTTAAATCTGTAGGAGGAGTTCAGTAAAATATGAAATGTGGTAATTTAATGAAAGGGGGCGTGCATATAGCATACGGGGCGGGGCTTTATGAAATACTATGATTTAGAAGTGTTAAGGGCTGGACTCTGATGAAGCATGAGAAGTTTGGAGCAGATCGGACAAAGAATGGAGAAGTTATGACGATCTCGTGTTTTATGGCGAGACGCCATATTTTGGCGCCATGCCACGCCCACATAGTGTAACTGTCGTTAAAGATTTGAATAACTTTTGATCCCAAAGGCCTTGTGATGGTACTGACCAAATTTGAAGTCAACTAACCCTAGCCCTTACCCTTACCCTTACCCTAACCCTAACCCTAACCCTAATTAGGGTTAGCCCTAGGGTTAGGGTTGTGGCTAACCCTAACCCTAACCCTAATTAGGGTTAGGGTTAGGGTTAGGGTTAGGGTTGTGGCTAACCCTAACCCTAACCCTAATTAGGGTTAGGGTTAGGGTTAGGGTTAGGGTTAGCCACAACCCTAACCCTAGGGCTAACCCTAATTAGGGTTAGGGTTAGGGTTAGGGTTAGCCACAACCCTAACCCTAACCCTAGGGCTAACCCTAATTAGGGTTAGGGTTAGGGCTAGGGTTAGTTTACGTCAAACTTGGTCAGTACCATCACAAGGCCTTTGGGATCAAAACTTATTCAAATCTTTAACGACAGTCACACTATGTGGGCGTGGCATGGCGCCAAAATATGGCGTCTCGCCATAAAACACGAGATCGTCATAACTTCTCCATTCTTTGTCCGATCTGCTCCAAACTTCTCATGCTTCATCAGAGTCCAGCCCTTAACACTTCTAAATCATAATATTTCATAAAGCCCCGCCCCTTATGCTATATCCACGCCCCCTTTCATTAAATGACCACATTTCATATTTTAATGAACTCCTCCTACAGATTTAACCTGATTGACTTCAAAGTTGGTCAGTACCATCACAAGGCCTTTGGGATCAAAAGTTATCAAAAGCTTTACTGACCGTCACACTATGTGGGCGTGGCATGGCGGCAAATTATGCCGTCTCGCCACAACACACGAGACTGTATAACTTGACCATACATTGTCCAATCTGTCCCAAATTTCTCATACGTGATGAGGGTCCAGCCCTGAACACACCCACATATCAATATTGACACTCAGTCAGAGCGCCCTCCGCTGGCTACAGGAAGTAACATGTTTTACACAGACACACCATTTGGGACGCATAGGGACTGAGCCCAGAGCGCCACACCCGATGTTGCCTCCTCCGATGGCTCCACTCTGCTCGGTCCCGTTCAGTCCTGCTTGCAGGCCTAGTTTATATTATATAATTTGGGAGAATTCATTTATGTTTTATGTTTGATTAAATAAGCACACAGCAAACCTGGTGTCGTGTATCATTCAAGATTCACATTCAACATTTGACTCAACAATTATAAATCAGACCTGGCTTCTTATGTAGGATTAAAGGATGTCTGTCTTCTTGTATACCCGTAAAATTGTTGTGCAGTCAATCCTCACATCTGAGGTGAATTTAAAGCTGTTGTTTTTCATGATTCTTGCAATTGATTCCTTTTTGTGTTGATTCTGTTGTGCTATTGTGAATGTTTCTTGTTCTCAGGTCTGTCTTAGAAAATAGATCAATCTCAACAAGGCTTCCTGGTGAAATAAAACCTAAATAAATGTAATACTCTGCTGCAGGAACACTGTGCAAAACACCCATATAGAGGAGATAGGAGTGGGTGAGCAATGGAGGCTCTGCAGCTCAATTTTGAGAACACCTGAGGATATAAATATAAATATTCACAAATTTTCACCTAACTTTAAAATACCCACAGGCTGCAGAACATAGTCAAACTTTCTCTTTTGTCACCTGCACATAGGGTGTGTGCGTGTGTGTGTGTTCTGCCTCTTGAAACCAATATCCAGCGGTCATAATTCATCACAATATTCCTGTAGGAGGAGCAATCAGCGCTCTCATCAGGCTGCAATCTGTGCACAGATTATAGAAACAACAGGATATCTCTCTGTAATTATGCAGCCAAAACAGATTTATAAAACGACGTCACCAGGTGACTGTGGTTCCAGATAAGTACTGTTAGTGAGCAAATCAATAACTGGACATGCCAACATATCCTCCAGTAAAACAAAGATAGAACTGAAATAATTGTTTCTGGAGCCAAAAGAAGAACGATTAACACTGACGTTTAAGACCAAAAATCTGACGTTAAGACAAATACAGAATCAGTCTGCTTTCATCTTATAACAGATCAAGAATTAAAGGATTTAGAAAGACTTCATTTGTTTATCTTCAGTGGGCCTCATGCAACAACTTCTTATATGAACAGATTCTTTCTGAGTGATTCAGGAGAACTTGCATTCACCAATTTTCCTGTTTGTTTTTGTTTATTTCCAACACAAATTTGACCTCCTGTCCTGCATTCAGGGTCACGTGAGGACTGTGTTGTTGCTGGAGAACCAGTAAAAATACAGAGATGCTGCTGACAAGAAAAAAGTTATTAGTTTGGTGACACAGAAAGACGTTTTGGTGTTTTTCTCGTGTGTTAAGTGTGAAGTCTTGGAGCAGCAAGTGAAAGATTTTCAGCCTTTATTGGTTTAACACTCTGGGCCCACTCTAATTTACTACCTAGTAAATCCTCTGCAGAGATAAATATGAAAGAATGTCTGGACACCACAGTGCTGTACAGCTTCATGCTGCTATAACCAGCTAAAGCCTTTATTTGTTGTTAAAATACAATTAGGAGACATTCTGAAAACATGGGAAATGCTGAAGCATTTTGTTGGTTCTTTTTTTTACATGTTAAAATCTCTGTGTGAACCTTAAGGCACAAGATAAATTAAGAAGACGGAGAAAACGAACCCCCTTCCAGAGAAACTCTCAAATCCAATGATTCTTACAAAATAAAACACAGAACAACGAGACACGACAGCAGGAAACACAAATAAAAAACAATCAAAGACATCAAATGCAGAATGGCACAATTTACATACACGTGTGAAATACTTTCTGATGCTTGATGTGAACACAAGGCAAATATATCTGTATTTTAAAGGTCAAAGGTCAAACTAGCCTCCTCTGTACTGACAAGAAATCACTGCTCTTTGGCTTTTAGTGGCCACATAGACAACATATGCATTTATTTCATGTTTTATAGCAAGAATAATGTTATTTGTTACTGATATAAATCCCTTCTGATGAAGTGCTGCAAAGTCAAAGCGGTGTTTAATATGATATGCGTTAAAATAAAGAGTATGTACATGAAACAAAACGTCATTTTCTGCACTCGTCCGTGTTAAAAAAATGACACATTAAGACTAATGTTGATTCATAAACAAAACGTCAACAACTCAGAATGACTGAAGCCAAAATTAACGCGATACGGACCTTACCGAAACATCGACAAACAAACACAAAATATAGCCCTTTAAGGCCATAATGTCCAACTGCTGGAAATGTAAACTTCACTCTTTAAAGCCACTGTTTGTAGAAATTATCTGTGGACCTTTGAAGTTATTCTGAACGTTTAATTGGCAGAAATCACAGTGCAAACTGGTGCATTTTATGTGACTTTTATATAATTGAACTCAGTGTTTGTGCAGGTGTGTGAACTGTTAACTCTCTTATAAAAGTGGGATATACTGGCTGTACAAATAAAGGCCTGATTTTAAAAATGAAAGGCCAAATTATAAGGTGAATTCAGCATAAAAAATTTACATTTCAACAGCACTTGTTTCACTTTTTTTGTGACAAATACTCACTCACTGAAATATTCCTGTTTTGTTTATTTCCCAATGAACTTTCACCCCTCCACCCAAGAACAATCTACTGTAAGAAACAACGATTACAGTAAAATGTTAACTGATTTCTTCTCAATTTTATTATTAATATTAATTGTGTAATTATTGTCATCTTTATCTGTTTATTCTTTGTTTACCTATTAAAATTGCATAGATGTAATTTGGTGCTTTTGTCCAGAGTCCCCAAAGACACCAATACATTCTTATTTTCTTAAAAGCAATAATTAAAATAAAAATAATATGAAGTTATTAGGAAAATATTTATTGAAAGAGTAATGGAATTTGGAGTGATAAATGAAGCAGCTGTGAGATATGACAGAAAGTTTACAGCTGTGGTCACAGTTCATTTTGTGAAGAGAGTCATTTCAAATATCTGCACACAGTGGCTTTAGATAAATGAAGAAAATGTGGGTGAGAATTAAATATCTTTATTTTTTTATATGGTTCAATTAAATTACCTTGTGGTAGTCGTTCAACATTTTTGAAAATATTGGTAATTTTTTTCTTACTAACAGTGCGATGAGAGATTCAGAAACATTTGTCTGTTAAATATAAAGCCAACAGCTATAGGTTAGCTTAGCTTAGCATAAAGACTGGACACGGAGGGAGATCCGTTTCCACCTAAAAAAAAAAATCACTGATTTATGTTGCATCTTGTATGTTTTAATCTTTACAAATTTCACATGTCAATTAGAGTCAGGCTAGCTGTTTCCATTTGTTTCCAGTCTTTATGCTAAGCTAAGTTAAGCATCTCCTGGCTGCAGCTTCATATTTAACTTTCAGACAAATAAGTGGAATCATCTCATGGAAAAAAATGTTAAACTTTCCTAAAAAATATATATATATTTATATAATTTCAAGCCTTGACATTTTAATTTTGCTTGTATAAATTATAAACATGTTAAATCTGAGATACTCACTAAAACAAACTTTTATCTCCAAGAGGAATTTAAGAAATGCTAAAAGAAATTGCAACTAAGAGTAAAAATGATCCCCATTAGATAAAAAAAAAAAAAAATACACAAATGTGCAAATATTCCATTTTAAAAAAAAACACAGGTAACACTCAACAGTGGCCTCATTTCAGTGGAACAACAGGTGTATTAGAAAACTAAACTAACTGCTATTTGCATCACATTAAAAATAATATTTGTGTGCTTTTTTTGGTGAATACACACATTATTTCAGTGGAATAAAGCCAAAGCGAAGGTGCGTTACCGAAAGCCACAAGGGCGAAAAAATTAAATACTTTCGTCGCGTCTTTGGTGGCGTCTCTTCCTGCAGTCGCCCACTCCGCTCCACAAAATTTGAAGTAATTCATTCATCCAATAAAAGAAATTGACAAACAATCATTTGGCCACGCCTCTCGCTCTAAAACACGCCATTTTTTTTGTCCAGCATCTTTGTTTCTATTTACAAACTTGTACACTGTCGTTCTTTACTGAAAGTCCAGGCAGGAAACTGCTGCAACAGCAAAAAATATATATAGATTGTCTTCCTCTACAGCTGTTATATGATAAATATGGAATATAGACTTCCACAGCAGAACATTGTGTGTTATATATATATATATTATTCTACATGTCGTTTACTCCCTTTATTCTATCAGCCTTTCACTTCTTAAAGGGGAGGTTTGCCTTGCGACTGATGTGATTAAATGAATGTCAAAAGCTGCTTTTTCTGTTTCCGTTTGTACAACAAGTCATGAGAAAATAAAAGCCGTACTGTAGACTCGAGTGGAAGAGTGGAGATATGATGGTAGTGATGATGGTGATGGTGATGATGATAATGATGATGATGATGATGATGATGATGATGATGATGGTGGTGGTGGTATTCCACTTGTTGCTGTTTATAGTTGGTGAGGCTTCGACAGGCCGTCTTCACTCAGCTCAAACCTGCAGGAGGAGAAGGAGGCTTTTATTTTGGAAACTTCCAGCTCCATGCATTTCCTTCAAAAGGCTCTGAAATCTGTATTTTATTTTGTAATCATACTCCTAATTCATTAAATTAATTAAAATCAGTTCATAATGAGCAAATAGCAAAACTTCTCAAGGATACAACCAATGGTGTAATGCAACTAAGTACATTTACTCAAGTACTGTACATAAGTACAAGTTTAGGGTACTTTTATGTAACATTTATGTAATATTATACTTCTAATTCACTATAGTTTGGAGGCAAATTTTGTCCCTTTCACTACATTTAGCTGACAGCATCAGTTACTTTTCAGGTTGAGATTAACATAAAAAGCATGATTAATTAAAATCATTGTTTGACTATACTGCCCTACAAAGTCTAACTGCAGTAACTACATACAGGTATTTGGTCAAAATTGAGTTATAACTAAAAATGAACTCCTTGATGTCTGTTTCATCTTGTGACAAAGTTTTAGAATTTTGCTTTTTTTCAGAGAAATATTGATATAAAAACCACAAAATCGAACTCAAAACCAAGCTGTAATTGCACTTACCACAGTCTGCTTTGGATATATATACTAATTTAAACATTAAAATAATAGAAATTATAAGGTTATTTGAAAGGGAAACTATTATTTAGATAGTAATGAAGTAAAAAAGTGAGATAAAATTATATTAAGACTAAAATATAACATTACTTTATAATATTAAGTCTAAAATATGCAAATCTTTGAATAGAGTTGTTAAACACTTTTAAATCCATTTATAACAAATTCAGTTTGAAAATGTTTGTTTACTGAAAACAAAATATAAAAGATGAAAGAAGACAACAACATTGTAGTTACTGCACTCTGTTTTTGCATTATTGTTAGATCCTTTTACAGCAAAACCAGAGTGCAGTAACTACATTTTTGTCAAATAAATTATCATGATTTTTGAGCATAAAAATAACATCATCAATACATATAGAAATAAGTGCCATATGACTTACCTACCAATAACTAATTTGGCTGGCCAGTTAAAACACGTTTAAAAACTTTAAAGCAGTTTTTCTCAGTTTTACCTTTTGTGTAGTGACTGCAGTTAGACTTTGTAGGGCAGTATTGTGTTATCAGATTCTAATATAAACTTTAAAAAGTGGGAAATCAAAGACTTACCATTGTGTCCAACCCTTTACCATGTCATCATGGACCAAATCCACCAGAGCCTGATGATAAAAACACACAGACTCAATATAAATGACTGCATACATGCAAAATATAAAAATGACTGCATCTTTTCATGCACAATTCAAACATGATACGTTTTTAAAAAAGCTGACAGATCATCAACACTCAAAATTCAAGTCTGTAAAAACAATCATGAAACAGAGAATTCTATCAGGATAAAATTAATTAACTTAAAGACATTTCCTTTGTGTTTAACCTCTTAAAACCCACCTTTCTGCTGGTGACCAGCTTCTTTGTAATTAGGGCTGCAACTAACGATTATTTTCATTATCGATTAATATGTTGATTATTTTTTAAACGTTTTTGGTCAATAAAATGTTGAAAAATATCAATCAGTGTTTCCTAAACCACAAGATGACGTCCTCTTTGTCCACAAACCAAAGAGATATTCAGTTTATTGTCATAAAGGAACAAAGAAACCAGAAGTATATAATAATATACCAATAAACACATTGATGAAGCTGTAATCAGAGAATTTGGAATTATTGTCTTTAAAAATCTGTTGAAACCAATTATTCGATTATCAAAATAGTTGACGATTAATTTACCGTAATAATCGATTATTGTTCGATTAATCAAATAATTGTTGCAGCTCTATTTTTAATAAATGTTTAATCATATAATTACCTCATACTTCATGTGTTACAGTGACACCACAAACTAAAAACTCCATAGCTTGTATAAAAGTAGAACATGTATACACAGTATATAGGTGTGGTTGACAAGCTTTACAAAGTATGTGGTAATTTTCATAGTTCTGGCATAAAGCACGTCCAGGTTATTGGTGTTTAAATATAACTTGTTATAAACGAGGATCAAAAGAACATTTTGAGCCATGTTTAAACTCATATATTCTAGTTTGTCTAAATACGTGACATGCATGAAACTAGTAGTTGTTCCCTTAAAAAAAAAACTTAAAATAAATGCAGTTTGGCTTGATAGTTCTTCTGTTTTATAATTTTCCATTTGGGTGAATATTCCACAAAAGGGTGGTTGTTAAAAGAGGAGTCCATCTATTTATTGAAAATACACAGGTTTATTTACAGTTATAACTTTATTTATATATAATATGTAGACAAGTTGAGAAAGCCAGTTGAAAGTGCAATCATGCAGTGTGCCATTCATGTAGACAATTTTTAAATTGTGAATTTTCTTTCTGCAAAACTATTACTATTTTTAATTTACATGCAAATAGACTGTTTTGTAGTTTTATTTTATTTTTTTCTGCTGGTTTTGTGTGTATGAATGGTAAAAAAAATTGTACATTTCCACAGAAACCTGTGTCTTTTGTTTGTATTTTCAATTCCTGGCAGCTTTATACTTAAAAAAAAAATAAAATGAAAAATCTGACTGATAGCCAGCCATTCATTTATCCGTAGAGGAGGCGTGGTTTACGTTCCTCAGGAGCCGTTTATTGGGCGCTTAGACTGTCCATCAAAAGCGTCTGTAGGTAGCTCTTAGCCAATCGTATCAGTTATACCAGATGACGTATGTAGAGCGACAGAAATTGATGTTTGTTGTGTGTGTGTGTGTCTGTGTGTGTGTCTGTGAGAGAGTGTTGCTTGCTACTTTGCTTCTCCAGTTCTCGCTTTCTGTAAGATTATTTATTTTTAGGCCTTATTCCCCCCCATATCATTCAGCCACACACATCCACTGATTTTATGGGCGATAGACGAGCTGCTGCGGGTCTGTCGGCGGCTCCATTGTCCCCCGGCTCGTATCGAGATCACTGGCGTTACAGCAGCGAGCGGTAGCAGGGCTAGTTGGTAGATTAGGCTTTGGCCAAATCCTGTCGGAAGCAAGGCTAAAACATCCTTTTTGGTGGTGAAACATGAGTTTAAAGTTAAACGGTGTTCTTCTTTTAAAATAAACTTTGGCTCTTAACTATCTAAAACGCCGTCTACAGCTAAAGAGAGTTTCGCGTCTGCTGCATCCATGTTGGATCTGTAAGAAAACTACAAAACTACAAACTTCCGTCTGCCGCGTAGTACGCGTCATCGTCTTACTGTCCCTCCCCGCTCTGTGATTGGATCCCTAAAACAGGGCTAAGAACGGCTGTAGTTTCCAGACTTTGTGGAGGTTCGAAATGAAATTTGAGCGCGCAAGGCAGTATGGGTATACCCAGGCTAACTGAACCAAGTTTGTGTCTAGAAAAAGGAGCCATGCATGTGATGTAAGGTGAGACTGAAAGAGACAGAAATGAATGCATAGGAAGTTGACAAATTTGAACCAAAATCTCCTGGACTTCAGAGGTTTAAACATTAATTTACACCTGTAGGAAGAAATATCCCTTTAATCAGCGGTTACAGTGAACGTCTGTACCTTTCCCAGAAGGCCTTTGTGTTTGGAGAGCAGACCTCCACCGTTCTTCACGGCCACATCCAGAGTCCGTCTGTGGAGCTCCACGAGGGAAACGCTGAACTCAAACCTGAGCAGACACACAGGAAATGAAATAGTACATTTACAACTCAGGTGCTGAACAAGCAATCTAACAACACAAGTGCAGGACGGTGGGACTCACGTCTGATCGTAAACCGGGTTCAGGGTTTTCTTGAATGTGTGAGTTTTCCTCCGGCCCGACCTCCGTTTGTCAGGAAGCAGGTAGAGGCGGACGTACGGATCGGAGCCGTGGTCAGTGAACGCAATAAGGTTTCTGTCGAAGTAAAACACATAAATAATGCTTGAAAACATTCACTTTGAGAAGATTATTTTACCTCCTCACTCGGTTCATACCTGCAGGCGTGAACCACCACGATGAGTTTGTTCCTCTGGGAGCTGTGTCTGACCGTCAGCTGGACCTCACCCAGAGGGAAATGACTCGGGCCTGAACCACTGCAGAGAGAGAGAGAGAGAGAGATAGAGATAGAGAGAGAGAGAGAGAGAGAGAGAGAGAGATAGAGATAGAGATAGAGATAGAGAGAGAGACAGACAGACAGACAGACAGACAGACAGACAGACAGACAGACAGATTAAAACAGTATTATCAAAACTTGGATTTCAATTATAGTGTAAAAGTTATAAACATTACAACTGAAGATAATTCAGGTAAAAGTTTCAGGTATGTCTAAGAATTCTATATTATTCTTCCTTTGTGTTCCAATTTGGTTTAAAACTGATTAAAAACTAAATAAGAGAAATAAGAGCAACTCTGTTACACTGTGTTACATGTTCCTTCATTCAAACACAATTATATGTTTTTAAATAAGCCGACAGATCATCAAAACTCAAAATTCAAGTCTGTAAAAAACAATCACGAAACAGAGAATTATATCAGGATAAAAAAAAAATGAAATAAATACAAAAACTTAAACTTAAACTCTTTTTAATAAATGTTTAATCATATAGTTATCTCATACTTCATCTGTCGCAGTGACACCACAAACTAAAAACTCCAACTACATGTTCCTTCATCGCCATGAACACACACACTGTAGTTGATTTTAACTCAATCCCACACACACTATCCTGCTGCCACAAATATTCAACAGAGAATCAAATGTGTGCAACTGAAACTAGCGCCAAACTAATGCACTATTTCCTACAGTTTGTTTGATAATAACCACAGTTTTAGGGAATTACTGAAACTTTTAGTGTGCGCACACAGTGTGTCTGGTGATTGTTGTAAACAAACAGAGATCTCTAAGTAAACACCTCCTGCAGCAGCAGCACATACACACTGTACTGCTACAGAGCTAACTGTTAGCCTGCTAGCAATTTGCAGACTGGAAGCTAAGGGGTTAACATCCCCTCCGGCTCTACAGCTGGGAGAGACTGCTGCAGGAGGACTGTGAAATTTGCTGGATTTGTCGCCAGTGGATTTTTTTTTAAAAATAAGGGGGTCTGAAAAGTCGCTAAAAATAGCAACAAAGTTGCTAAGGTGGCAACACTGCTTTGCCGGCTTTTACAAATGGCGTGTGTTGTTGTGGCGTCGAGTACATCGAGTACGTCACATCCTGCTTAGTGTTCTATCCAATCAGCAACCAGGCTTTTTCCAGGGGAGAAAAAAAGCCCTGCCCCCTGGTGGTTGGTGGACTACTGGTGTAGAAAGTGCTTGATTAGATATGCAGGAGAGCCGCATTTTAAAATGGATATATCGCAGACGATCAGGTTAATTTAATCGTGGCGGCCAAAATCTTGATCACAATTAAAATTCGATTAATTGTGCAGCTCTAGTTCAAGTTACTTGGACTTTTGGTGCAAAAGTAGGAATAAAGTTCTGTTGGTTTCACAGGACAGACGTAGTAAAGTAAAGTAGTTTAAATTCAGATGTTCTGCCTGTGGTTTGCACAGATTTTGATAGTTAAATGTTTTTTTTAAATAATTTTGACAGACATAAATAAAGAAGATAAAAGTTACTCAGACAGATCATTAGATAGAGAGATAAAGTGATGTATGATTGGTTGATAGATACTTTTGCAGCTGCTGGAGTCTCTGCTGCAGCTCCTGAGCAGCGTAGGGGTTGGAGATATCCGAGGCGATGCTGGGCGTGGGCTCCTTGCCTCCAGCCAGGTACTGCTGGGAACCAGAGATGGCCAGGTTGGAGGTGCTCCTCCCGGTCTCCGCCAGGCTCTGACCTCCTCTTCCTCCCCCCTGGCCGTAGTCTGTGCTTCCCGGAGACCTGAAGGGCTCTTCTCCGTCCCGCCGCCGGTTCAGCAGGTCCTGGGCTGACACTGAGGACGAGCGGGGGATGTCAGAGGTGGAGGTGGAGGAGGGAGGAGCGGGGGACTCGGAGGAGACAGAGGGCCGCGGGGTTTGGTTGGAGGAGCTGTTTTTGCGGACCTGCACGGAGGACGGGGTGGAGTCTGAGGATGAAGACGTGCTCTTGTCCAAACACAGCACCTGGAATAAAACACACAGAGAAAAAGGAGAAAAGATTGTTAGACAACAGGAAATTGAGGTGAGGTTTTGGCAAAATCGGACAAGAAAAAAGTTTCATGCATGACTGAAGTTCTGCTCCTTTTCAAGCTTTCCAGTAAAAGGACGGTTTCTCAGACCACAGCATCACTTTACTGCCCCCATTGGGATTTTAAAGAGCTTCTAATAGTTTGAAACAAAAGTGATTAAAACCACTTCAAGGAGTCCTAATGGCACTCCTAACAACAAGTGTTTCTTGTTGTCATTGACAACAAACTTACATGGAAAACACATATAAATAAAATCGTTAATAAAATTGGAAGTGGCATCTCTGTCATTAGGAGATGCAAGAAATATTATCATCAAAATCAAATAAACTTTTAATACAGGCTTTAATTCTGTCAAATCTGGACTACTGCCCAGTGGTTTAGTCAAACGCCTCAGCAGACATGATTCATAAACTAGCAATCAGCATAGTCCTTGGTTGTAATATCAGAACAAATGTCTTCAAAATGCATAAAAATACAGGCTGGTTAACGGTACGTGACAGACAACATTATTCACTAATAATATTTGTAAGATATGTTTCCATATCCAGAACTCCATATGTTCGATACTAAAAGCTACATTTTAGCTCAGACAATCATAGCTACATGACGAGACATGCAGCCAGCGGAAAGTTCTCACTACAGATAATAAAGACAAACTTCAGTAAAAGAACAGCAACATACAGAGCCATGACTGCTGGGAATCCATTTACCAAACATTTTGAACAAACCATTAGCACAAAAGACTTTAAATTATTATTGAAAAAACATCTCTTAAATGGATAAATATACTAATTATGAAATTGTTATTAATAAATGAACTCCATTAAAGATATAGAATAATATGGTTCAGTAAAGAATACTAACTACTACGTAATAAACACAGCTATATAGTATTAAATTATATATAACATATAGCTTTAAGTAATGGATATTAAATGTAAAGATGAAATAACATCTCCTAAATGGATATTTAGATTTACTATTAATTTACTATTAAAAATATATAATAATAATAATAATTAGTACCTTTTATATTCTTGGTTTGTTTTTTTTCACTTTTCCCATTGTTAACTCTTAAATGTCTTTTTAATTTAAGTTGTATGTACTGTATATTATATGTCAGATCTCAGGAAGAATAGCTGCAGTTGTGCTGCAGCTAATGGGGATCCAAATAAAACAATAAACCATAAACTGTCACTCAGAGAAAATGATCCGCAGGTGGTCCTCCTACCCGCAGAGCTATCTTCATCTTGAGGGTGCAGCTCGGTCCAGAGTTCCTCAGAGGGAAGCGCTGGTTCAGCGTCATGTCCTCCGCCTCCAGCAGGCGAGTCAGAGGGAGCACCATCGTCCCCAACGAACACTCGTGTTTCTCATCCTTCACCTGAAAGACAACAGGGAGCAGAATCATTAGCTGACGGGGTAAATACAGTCACCACATTTTACTGCTGATAAACACGAGACTGGAGCAGTGATGTAATGATCAGCCAACAACCGTACCTCCACCTCCAGCTCCTGGCTTTTAGGGTTGTGGATGAGGAAGGTGAAGGTTTCCTCCCACACCGGTTCATTGGTCTTATATCTGGTCTGGAAGAAGAAACAATAGAAAGAGAAATTATGGGAATTCTAATCACAAACTACAGCCAACTCAATAGCAGCTAATTATTTTTAAGAAAAAAGTCCTGCAAAAATGGTAGTGAAAATATCCAAACCTATGCAGATCTAGTTACCCGCCAAATGTGCCGTGGTTACAGACTCAGCAGCTCCAGTACAATTTGTTAGCTTTAGGATCATGGGCACTATGGTTACCCAAGGTTATAATAGTTGTTGTTTTTTTTATTAGATTTAGTTTTAATTTTGTAGTCAATTTTTGTTTTCAAATTCAGTTAGTTTTGGTTAGTTTTTAGAGTGAGTTTGCTAGTTTTAATTGGTTTTTATTTTTTGGAAAATGCTTAGTTTTAGTTTAGTTTTTATTAGTTTAAGTGTTTTTTTGTAATGGGGTATTTGTTGGGTGTGAGATTCAATAAGGTCACAATAAATGTTTCCTTTATTTCCTTTGTCTCATCCATCTCGGCCCCAACAAGTTTATTAATTCATAAAACCAGATAGATGAAATAGATTTCATATCAACCAAAAAGGTTTACGTATAAAAAAAGTTGACAAATACGAAAACTAAGGACATTTTCACTATAATTTTAGTTTTATAAGTTTTAGTTTGTTTGTAACCACAAAATACTTTTAGTTATCGTTAGTTATCAGTTATTTAGTTAGTTATCGTTTTTTCAAAAACTCTTTTTATTTTTATTTCAGTTAACGAAAAGTTTTTTTTCAATTTTAGTTTTCGTTATTTCATAGTTTTCGTTAACTATAATAACCTTGATCACACGGAGGTTATTCTAGCTCAGCATTAAGATGTAAAGTGGCAGAAAACTGTTTGCCTGACTCTGCCCCAAAAAAGATGCTTATAACGTTTCTTTGAATTTATTGTTTAGCTAAATTTTTAAACAAACAGAAATGTGAAAAATTTATTATTTTATTACACAGACTATTGGTTGTAATTAGTGAGTTTTTAAAATGTTTGTGTCCTAATTTGGAGCAGCTGTTTACTGTTCCCAGTCTTTATTATAACTCTAAGTCTTAGATCCATCTTCTGGTCTCATTCTTGCAAAGAAAGTGAAATCTGCCATATTGGCTTATTTACTTCCTGATAGGGTTGTTAAAAGTATCGATACTCCAAAAAGTATCGATACTAAAACGTTGTATCTGGATACAATACTAATTTTCAAAAGTATCGAGTATCTGAAGCTTGTTATCATAGTTGCAGTTTCTTTTTGCACAACTGTTTTTTATTATAAATATTTAACCTGTGGTTCTGTTCATTTTTTTTTTTTTATTTTTTTTTTTATTATTATTAATTTAAACAAAACACAACATAAATCACCAATGGACAAACACAGTAAAAAAGAAAAAAAAGAAAGAAAAAGAACAACAACAACAAAATCACAAAACCAACCTAAATAAATAAATAAAACAATATATAAGAACTTTAAAAATAAAAATTAGACACAAACAAACATCAAACATAATTACCACATAAAACATACAGTAGTCAGTAAACTTAATAACCTAAGAGAAAATATTCTGTTCTGTTAATTTTTACATGTTGCATTTTTCTTGTTAATAAAAATATTTCTGTTAAATTTTGGGGTCTTTGTTTTTATCCTTGTGGTATCGAAAATGGTATAGAGTATCCAATATTTTCTTGAGTATCGGTATCGAGTTGAAAATTGTAGTATGGTGACAACCCTACTTCCTGAAAGGTAAAGTTGTCCTCAATAAATGTAAACACAGAATGTTAAAGATACCCAAGAGTTATAAGGATTATACTGACTGAATGAATTCTGTTGGTATGAATGTGGATCATGGTGGTCTCACCTTGCTCTCGAAGGACTTGTGTCCCACTGTGAACTGGACAAACGGACTGGGGTCGCTCGTCACCTTCTTACCTGACTGCAGAAGAAAAAACAGGTTTTAGAAACAAGAAATAGTAAAAGGCTGTTTCTGTAGAGTTCAATTAGTAACAAATTTCGTTAAAAAAGAAGCAATGATTAAGTAATTAAGAGATTTAGCTCAGTTAAGCATCTTTTTAACATGAAGTAACCAAACTAGACATGCCACTAATTACTTAAAAAACTTCTAAACTGTTTATTAAACTGTTAAATAGTTAACAACAAGGCTCTACAGGAGTTGTATCTATACTAAAGATTATGAGCATTCACAATGTGCATTTTGAGGTCATACATTGAGTCATTTCTGGGTATGAGATAGGGCTGGGCAATATATCGATATAAAGAATATATCAATATATTTTTAAATGTGATATGAAATTAGATCATATCGCATATATCGATATAGTTCAATATATAATTAATAATAAATGTATAAATGCTGCCCTTACTAGGGTTTGTCATATTTAGTTATTTTATAATGTTCATTATTCTTTTCTCATATAAATATATTTATTTCAGAAAAATATTGGCCTATTAAATTTCATATGGTGTTTTTATTTAATATATTTTTTATTTAAATTTGCACTTTATGGAGCTTTGATTTAAAAAAAGGTACTCCTGTTGTTATTCAGTATTTATGTTCACTTCAATAAATGGTTTCAATAAAACTACTTGTGACATGTCATATTTGACTTTGACTGAACATTTGCTCTCACTTTGTGATAAAAAATATCTGGATATATGTATTGTATATCGATATTCAGCCTAAACATATCGGGATATGACTTTTGGTCCATATCACCCAGCCCTAGTATGATATATCAAATCTTTACCATGATACTAAACTATGCAGTACTACTTCACATTTCAGCTCTTAAAATAAAATGTGAGCTCGTAAAATGTGAAACGTGATGAGAAGGAGTTAAGAAAGTAAAATGGCTCCAAAACCAGAAATCTGGAAACACACCAGATCAGTTTCAAAGAAAAGATCAATTAAAGAGAATCAAAAGTGTAACAACAATGTTGTTATTTACAACACACATTGTTAGACACAATGCACAGTTTTAGTAAACGAACATGATTAGTGGAGTATGTTAATGATTTCACAGTCCGTTCCTGCAACTGAAATCTGCCACAGTCACTATGGAGGCTGCAGCAGCGCCCCCTGCTGGCCACCACACACAGTCAGCTCTCACTCTGTTTAATATACATTCATTGGCCGCGTTTCCCAGATTCGCTCGTTCTTAAGGACTTAAGAAGGCTCTTAAGAAGGGTTCGGCTAAGAAGGAGCGCTAAGATAGGGGTGTTTCCCAGATGCGTTCTTAACTGCCTTCTTAAGATCCCGCCAAAGAAGCTTCTTAAGAAGCTCTTAGTGGGAGCTGTCCACCGCCGTGGTGCTGAAATATAAATCAATCGATGCCAGGCAAATCGATCACCCACCACCTTATCAGCGCTTAAGTCACCCCACCCGTGCAATAAGGCTACGTGTGTGTGTGTGTGTGTGTGTGTGTGTGCGTGTGTGTGATCACAGCTAACAGGTGTATCCGAGTAGTAATCAAGCCATTAACGCATATATACCCCACTGTGGATACGCACACACATGAGAATGGAGAAAGCAGGCAGCAAACGCAGCAAGAGGTCACCCTCATTTACTGCAGAGGAGATGGCCACATTAGTGGACGAGGTCTGGCAGCACCGCGAGGTGTTATTTGGGGGAACAAGGGGGAAAAAAGACATAACATTAAAAAACCGCATTTGGCAGGCAATAGCCCAGAAGATGTCCCCCTCTAGTCCCTGTGGCCTTCGAGACTGGTGTGCCGTGCGGAAGAAGTGGCAGGAGTTCCAGAGCCAAACAAAAAAAAAAAGCGCACAGGTGAGGCGAGAGAGCATGGGCACGGGCGGTGGCGCACCTGGGGGTACAACCCTCACTCCCGACGAGGAAAAAGTCCTCTCCATTATTGGAAAGACGGCCTCTGAAGGCATTAGTGGGGGCATCGATATTCTGGGGGACGAAGGGCTCTCAGACAACAGCGAAGGCGAGGAGGAGGAGCCATCTGGGAGCGGAGCAGCGACCTGCACGTCCCCAGGAGAGGACGACCCCCTGCAACCGAGCCCTGTCCCCGCATGCCAACCAGCAGGGCCCGGTGTCCGCACACGGGGACGCCCCTCCATAACGACCTGCACCTGCAGCGAGACGCTGGTGCGTCTCAAGAGGGAGAAACTGGCTGTGCTGCGGGGGATAGAGGGCCAACTGGAGAGACAGACTGCCCTCCAAGAGGAGATGGTGCGTCTCAAACGTCAGAAGTTGGAGCTGCACCGGAGACAGCTGACACTTGCCGAGGCGCAGTTCAACAGTCCCTCCATCTCGGTCCCAATAATTCTCCCCCAGGACGCAGGTAAGGGGCATTTCTATTTTTTTCCTCCGCATTGCACAATGTATCCCGTTCAATTTCACTAATCAACCTCTCTTCATGCAGGTGATGCAGACGCCCAGTAAAGACAGCGGTGCCATCGCTTTTTGTTTTGTGTTTTAAATAAACTACTTTTCCTTTTCAATCATGTGTTGTGTGGATAATTTTGTATTGAAAAAAGGGTGTCAAACCTAGCGAATAAAAATCCCAGGCAATTTGTATTGTGTCATTGATTTGAGTAGATTCATGACATGTGCGCCCTGACGCACGTGCTTATCCTATCACTACTTTCAGCACCGCTAATTCCCCACTTGTTACCTGGCCTCCTCTATCCAAAAGTTGGATTTCATGTATAAATTTGCATACTGTATGCAAGAATTATTCCTTTACGTCCTGTGCCAGACCTTAAACAGGTAAAGCACCCAAACATTGCAACAATAAATTGGTGTGCGGGACATTATCCGACACTAATTTATTATTTGGGTGTTTTACCCGCACATCTGTTTCACTTCCTAGCTTTCAAGCCCTATACATGATGGTTGATATAATATGGGTTGTATGATGGTAGTGGGTTTGATGATGGGAGTAGGGTGGTGCTGATATTTGTGTTTGGTGGTGACGGGGGTAGGGGCTGAGACTTCAAAAGAGATTCACAAGCTCCTCTCTAGTCTGGACACCAGCTTGGTGGAGTATTGCTCGGGCTTCGCGGGGGTTGAGGGCGTCGTCTTCCGATGTTTCCCCATCGTCATCCACAGGAGGCAGCTCATCTGCTCCAACGCGCACTGCTATGTTGTGCAGCATGGCGGTGACAACAATCACGCGGCAACATTTCACAGGTGACAAGCGCAGTCCCCCTGACGAACGATGGACACATCGGTAACGGGACTTCCACCTGCCAAACACCCGTTCAATGTGGGTCCTGGTGTGTGTGTGGGCCTCATTGAACCTCTCCTCCTGTGGTGTTGCTGGGTTGGTTACCGGTGTCACGAGGTAACTCCGGAGAGGGTAGCCACTGTCTCCGAGGAAGATGCTCCTGCCGAACTCTCCTCTGCCAGCCTTCTGCCCCACAGCTGAGTTGGCCCACACGAAGCTGTCGTGTGTGCCTCCTGGCCACCTGGCAACGATGTCGGTGATGAGGCCATCGTGGTCCACCACCACCTGAGTGTTGATGGCAGCGTAATGTTTCCTCCCAATCCAGCACGGATCCATCAGGGAGGGATTGTGGATTGGGATCAGTGTGCCATCCACGACACCAATCACCCGGGGGATCCCAGCCATGGCGTGAAATCCACGGTGGACCTCGTTCCGCGTGGTGGGCATCCTGATGTGTCTCCGGGCATGGCGCAGGAGGATCGGTGTCACGGCTGCCACACTCCGTGAAACCGATGCCTTGCTGAGGCCGCTGCCGTCCCCCACCACCTCCAGGAAGCTCCCCACTGCGTAAAAACGCAGCGCGGCCAGGAGCTGCACCTCCGGGCTGAGGGCAAAATTGCAGCGGGTTGCCCTCTGGATGTGTGGTGACACGAGCGTGACGAGGCGGTGGATCTCCTCACGAGGAAGCCGGTACTTGGACTGGACAGCCCGGTCCGACAGCACGTCGAGTGGGGAGAAGTGCTGACGCACATAAGCATTTATATAAACCGTCTGGCTTCGCGCACGGCGACGCTGTTGGTTCGCAGCGAGAATATGCTGTATTGCAGCCATGGTGTCTCACACGCGTGGACTTCGGCAACGCCTTTATATAGACTTGCAGGTGGAGACCCTCTTGATGAGGTTCCAGCTGAGTTCAATTACACCTGTCAGTTTCCCTCATATCTGTGAAATACCACAGGGTTGTTGATGTTTTTATAGCTACTGTAAACTCATATGCAGATGCCGAATGTGTGTGAAAACGTAAGGAGTGATAGTAATGATTTATTTTATTTATGTAGCTACAGGAACACATGGGCAATTCTTTATTTTTATATCGTTATTTTTCTTCTTATGCTATTATTTTTCTTGCGTCAGTGTTCTGCAGTTATGAGCGCACATTCATCATTACGCAGGGTTTTAGTATTCCTTTGTGTCCGATATAACTTTCCCTGATGCGGCTGCACTGAGCGTTTGGTCGCTAAGAAGGCTGTTAAGAGTGGGTCAGGGCGATCTTAGACTTCCTTCTTAGTGAAAGATCTTCTTAAGCTAAGAACGACTCTGGGAAACACTTCCTTCTTTCACAGCGCTCTTAAGAGCGTCCCTAAGACGCTCTTAGCGCTTAAGAGCTTCTTAAGCGCTAAGAGCGAATCTGGGAAACGCGGCCATTAGCTTTGACTAGATTTTTATAGAGCAACACAGTGTCCAAAAAATCCCCAAACTTTCTCCCTATAAGGGTTCATAGTCTCGTTTCAAAATATAAATAAAGAGCTGTGGGGAAACAGCTCATTACATTTCTAAAACATTTCTAATGTGTTTAAGTCATTTTCAATGTGTTTAGAATGTGTGAAGTCATATACACTACAGGCCAAAAGTTTGGAAGCAAAAATGTACAAAAAAAGATCATAGTTTCATTGCTATACTTTGCAACAAAATAAACGTGATTATTATATAAAGAGTCGCTTATTAGAACACATTTTTACTATTATTATCAGGCTTTTGGGTTTTTATTACTTAGACTTTGTGTATCCTTCTTTCCTTAATGTATAAATCTGAACTCTTGTTTCTTTACCCAGCTGCTTCATTCTAGCCATTGATGTGGTAGTTTGTCGGAGATATGAACACAGTTGAGATTTATTGGGATTTTTGCATCCAAACTCTCAAAAGCCAAAGAGCTGAAGTGAATAATGCAAACTGTGATTTATTTTTTAACTTTTGCTCTGAAGTTATGAATCTTCCTAATCTTCTCAACCCTAAAACTAAGCCCTTCTTTTCTTTTGTTAACATTTATTCAGCAATGGTCTGGTAACATCGATGTATCCCTAAAGGTAAACTAAGGAAAATGGTCAATAAAGATTAGCAAAAAAATCAGTAAAGGTAAAGTCTGATCATGCAGTAAACACATCTAAAAATCCAAAGAATCCATACTGTTTTTTAAGAAAGCCATTTGTGAACAGAAAATTGAAGCTGCTTCCAAACTTTTGGCCTGTAGTGTACTTTTTCACAATAACCAATCAACTACAAATATGGCACTTGTTTCCCAAGTTTACAAATGTAACAATATGTTGAATCAGTTTTGTGAACTTTGGGTGTAAAACTGTATTAAAAAAAAACTCCCAAAACTGGTGGGTGTCCGCACACTTTTGTCCACATAGTATAAATAAATGGAGTATGTAAGCCTGCCTCTGTGTCTGTCTGTGTCCCTCCTCGTGTCAGAGCTGTATGCGTGTGCTTCGTTACCGTGACGTTACCTTGATGGCCTTACTGACCGAGACCTTCTTCAGCCCCGAATGGTTGAACTCTAACGGATTGCGCTTTGATTTTCCCCCAGGGACAAGGCAGGAGAGAGCAAACAACACACACACACACCACCACCAGGTTATTAGGGGAACAAGAGGCATGCAGGAGGAGGAGGAGGAGGAGGAGGAGACACCAGGACCGCCAGCATCACCAAACGTTGGGACACAATGAGACAGACAGAGAGACAACATGGATGATCACATGGTTAATGTCATTCCCCGATTCAACCTGGACATGAGGTCACAACTAGAGTCCAACCTATACTGGATTTATCATGTTTTTAATACATTCAATAATAATATGTTGTAGCACTGATTGAAAACTACATTTCACACAAAAAATAAATGTTTTTGTTGATCATCTCTCTTAAAAAGTTTCACAAATGCAACAAATATATCTATAATATCTATAACAGTTTCATTAAATAGGTTAAATATACAAAAATATACAAAATTTTGTCTGCATGTGGTAAAATATCTGCTGTCAGTTAAAACAATACTGGTTGGACTCTAGTTAAAATAGCACAGCATTAGATGGAGTCATTGATTAATGAAGATCAGAGGGAAAGAATCATTCTGATCAAAAAGAAGCCAAGATGGTTCGATGTTGTGGTGACGTTTGTATATTTATATTAGTATGAAATCCACTGAAATTACAACTAACTTGTTCCTTTGAAAAACACTGAACTGGTGATAACAAATAAGTATTTCACTGTGTTTTGCAGATTGCAAAGAATCAAAGAGAGGCAACAAATGAACTTATGATGCAAGTTTGTTTGCTAATTTAATGTATTTAGTATAAATTAAAAGCATGACTGCACAGTTAAATAATAATAAAAAATAATGTGAAGAACTGCAAAATGACATATTAAAATTATTAAGAGAGCTCCGATTGATCTGGCACCGATGGTTATCAGTTGCTATTTGTAAATATCTATCTGTAATATCTAAAATGCCTAAATCTGTGATCCTTAAAAAAAAAAGGTCAAAACATCTGGGACAATCGATCGGCGAATGGCCCCAAAAATCTTTATCAGAGCTCCCTTAAAAATAACATTCTGGTATTTTTTTAATGTAGAATTAAACTGTGCAGCTGTGATCTGACATGGATGGATGTCAGATCAGTAATGTGTTGCGAGGTTTGATTTTTAAACAATACACAGACGTGTTAACAGTTAAGCAGTTACATTAAAGGTTAATTCACTCATCGTGGATCTCCACTGGCAAACAGTGTTAATGTCTAGAGCTGCAACAATTAACCGATTAATCGAACAATAATCGATTATTAAATTTATCGTCAACTATTTTGATAATAGAATAATTGGTTTGAACCGTTTTTTAAAGACAAAAGTCTAAATTCTCTGATTTCAGCTTCTTCAATGTGAATATTTCTGGTTTCTTTGTTCCTTTATGACAATAAACTGAATATCTCTTTGGTTTGTGGACAAAACAAGAGATTTGAGGACGTCATCTTGTGGTTTGGGAAACACTGATTGATATTTTTATACATTTTATTGACCAAACAACTAATCGATTAATTGTTTGAATAATCGACAGATTAATCAATAATGAAAATAATCATTAGTTGCAGCCCTATTAATGTCACTTCCTGTCAAAACGTCTGTGCATTTCTTTATAATGAATCAAATAAAGTTCAGTTTGTGATGGAGCAGTAACCATGTGCTGCCCCCTGGTGGCCACGGGGGAGACTGTTGACACACGATGAGTTTATACAGGAAGGATGGAGGGAAAGCAATCCACAGAGAATTCACCCTCCCTGCTCTCTGAGCCTCAGACTGATCAAAATGCATACCTTCCTCTCCACAATAAGTGGGTATAAATCTAATTCGCAGCAACATAAAGACAAAAATATTGTTCTTAAAGTCTGTTATTACCTGTTGGAGAGATGAGAGTGGTTTAGGTCATCTTGGACTTAGAGCTGGGCGATATATAAAAAATAAATCGATATATTTTTAAATGTGAATTATGGAATTAGACCATATCACATATATCGATGTAGTTACATTTTTTTCTTTCTTTATATATAAATGCTGCCCCTACTAGGGTTTGTCATATTTAGTTCTTTTGTAATGTTCTTTATTCTTTTCTCATATAAACATATTTATTTCAGAAAAAGATTGACCTATTTCATTTCATAGGCTATTTTTATTTAAGATATTTCTTTATTTAAATATGCATTTTATGGAGCTTTGATTTTTTTTTAAAAAAGGTTGTCCTGTTATACAGTATTTATGCTCACTTAAATAAACGGTTTCAATAAAACTAAAATGTCATATTTGGCTTTGACTGAACATTTGCTCTCACTTTGCAAAAAAAATAATGGTATACATGTCGTATATTGATATTCAGCCTAAATATATCGGGATATGACTTTTGGTCCTTATCGCCCAGCCCTACATGGACTTTGAAAATACTTTGATTTAAAGTTGCGTGAAGTTTGTCGATGAAATAGTCTGACAATTATTTATCAAGTATCAAGTTTAAGAGACGAAACACACAGAAAATTGTCTCTAAATGCATTTATAAAATCCTGGAAAGTAAAAGAAATAGTTTTGAAATTGGAAATATTCTTTTGTCTACATATTTTTGTTTTATTAAATTTTTAAAGATGTATTTGATGAAGTTTGCTTGTAGTCATCTAAAATTATTAACTTTACTTTTTTCTTACAATTTTACAGCTAAAGTTAGACTAAAATGTTATAAAACTGATAAATGACATAATAATTGGTGACTAAAACAAAACTTACATGCTAAATCTTCTCAGATAAGTCTAAATTACATTTTTTAATGACTAAGTTAAAAGTAAAATATCAAAAGCTTTCGTCCATTTTAAAATAAGAAGGATGAAGTTGAGTAAAAACATCTGAAACTCAACATTTCAGGACTAAATCTGATCTTATTTTTGTTATTTGTCTGCTGAAACCTCTAGAGACCTATATAACAGCAAACTGAGAGCAGTATGGATTGTTTTATCCTTTTAATACACTATTACTCTGCTAAAATGCAATCTGCGTCGGCAGTGAGGCAGAAAAACATCAACAGAATTTATTTTATAGGAGAAAATCAGCTGAACTGAGACTGAAAAAGAGCTCTGGTAAGACTCCTTTTATTAAACTCATCTGAAATTACATTAGTGAAAAAAATGTACATCTAAATCCTGCAATATCAATAATTCCTATGGAGGAAGGATGCTTCTGATCGTCCTTAAACATAAACCTTCAATGTTGTTTGCTCATTTTCTGGACACATTTTTCTGTAATGTTCCTCCACTTTGTAATCAGTCAAACCCCAACAAATAACATTTATAAAAAATGATGATATTAAGGAATTCAATTCATGCTTTAGTCGGGATTCATGCTCATCAGGCAAACAATTCAAACCTCTTTTATAAAAACAAAACAAATAAAAGCAAACAAAGGGAACATAACCTCGAGGGAGGTCATCACACTTTTGGCCAAACTAACTCTAGGATGCAGAAAACAGCCAGCGGACTCACAAATAAGGTCCTATAGAGCGAGGCGGTGTTCTCGCAAAACACGAGGCCCGCCGCACGTCTCTCTTTTAAGTAGCCAGAGCCCAAGTTCCCCTCAAAGACGCTCTTCAGAGGGGAGGATGAGAGGAAGAAGAAGCGGAGGAGAAGAAGGAAAAAGAGGCTGAAAAGAGGAATGTGAACCCTCCTCTACAGAGTTCAAACACTAAGAAGAAATAAGGTTATTAATACTAGAAAACACTATGAAAGACTGAGAGGTGCTGTGACGATCTTGTTAACACTGAAAACCAACAGCTCAGTTATCACGAACAGGTGAGAAAACTGCTGAGTAGTAACGGGGAAAAATCAAGGGGTCGGCAACCTTTACTAACAGAAGAGCCATTGTCAGCCAAAATAAGAGAAAACAGTTGGAATGGAGCCACAAACCTTATTTTGAGCCTTAGAATGGACATAAAACAGTCTACTAAGTCTAAATTAACATTAATAATAGGTCATAATGAACATTTATTGATATGATTTTGTCAGAATGCAGATGAGAGGCTGGAAACCGAAGAAATATCTCAGGAGATTTGGAACTGAAAGCTATAGCCTAGCAAGGAAAACTCAACTTGAAGTTGGCTAAATTTAGAGGTTAGGGTGCCGGCCCGAGCTATGATGCACATATTAGTGGACTAAAATGTTTTTAAAACATTTTAACTGCCATTATAATATACACATTTTTACAATTGAAGAATACAAATTGCTTTGGGCCTACACCAATGATAAATTAAATGTAAAATGTAAAGAAATAAACGTTTCATTTTGCCACAGGGAGCCACTGAGGACAGCCTGAAGAGTGTGGCTTCGGAGCCACAGGTTGCCTACCCCTGGTCTATTACAACAGAATTTAGTGTTATTTGATTGGTTAAAGTCTTCTGTCTGCACCTTTAATATGAGATGAAGTGAAGAACAGAAAACAAGTTCAGAAAAATAGATAAGAGAGGAACTGAGGCGAACAACACACTGCCAACTGGAACCAACAAGCAAAAACGAGATAAAAGCATCTATTTCCAGGGAGGTTTGTGGGAAATCAAGAAAATAACCCTAAAAAAAAGAATTTAAGCTCCAATTACTGCAAGACAAATAAAAAACACATTCGACAAAGAAAATAAAGATGTCTCCGTCCATATACAGCAAACAAGCATGACGAAAAAACTGAAAGTTCAGAAGGAGTCTGATATATGCTGGAAAGGTCAGCTAACCTGAAGATGCAACTGGAAATCGTTACTGCAGGTGCATGCTGGGAGGTTGGACCAGACCAACTTACCGGCAGGTTTCTGGCTGAATCCAGGAAGACGACGAGCACCGCAGACGACAGGCCGTCGTTGGCGTGACCGCGGTCAGCTTTGATGCTCATCAGGGCCTGGAACGAAAGAGAAAAGATAATTCACATTGTGCTTCTGGGGAATTTTTTTTTTTTTCATAAAAGAAAAATATATTAAATTGGAACCATTCATAATGTTCCTAAAACATCATTATTTATTGACCAAGTTTATGATAAAAAAATAAAAGAAAGCCAGATGGTTGGCAAAAATTAGCAATTATAAAAGATTGGGATAAAGAGCAATACTTTTTTCTTTATTTTAATTTTAATGTTTTAGACATAAGTTTCTTTTTTTTTTATTTTTTTTTTATTGGTGAAATGACGTAACAAACAAGGTGACAT
>NC_081527.1:27258831-27411380 GCF_030273125.1 Centropristis striata | reverse complement strand
CTGCTGAAAATGAGTTGAAATCACAAGAAAAGAGTAAAAATGATACTTGGGTCTTACAGTGTTAAAACATGACTGCTTGTGGCAAAAACAGCCTTATTTCGGCGAGAGAAGAACAATTCAAGTCAATCATTCAAACTAATGATGATGAATCAATAAATCACTACAGGGATTGAATATCAGTCAAAATGCATGTTTCCTGCTTTTAATGAGTTGAAATCACAAGAAAAGAGTCAAAATGATATTTGGGTCTTACACTGTTAAAACATGACTGCTTCTGGCAAAAACAGCCTTATTTCAGCGAGAGAAGAACAATTCAAGCCAATCATTCATACTACTGATGATGAATCAATAAATCACTACAGGGATTGAATATCAGTCAAAATGCATGTTTCCTGCTTTTAATGAGTTGAAATCACAAGAAAAGAGTAAAAATGATATTTGGGTCTTACAGTGTTAAAACATGACTGCTTCTGGCAAAAACAGCCTTATTTCAGCGAGAGAAGAACAATTCAAGCCAATCATTCAAACTACTGATGATGAATCAATAAATCACTACAGGGATTGAATATTAGTCAAAATGCATGTTTCCTGCTTTTAATGAGTTGAAATCACAAGAAAAGAGTAAAAATGATATTTGGGTCTTACAGTGTTAAAACATGACTGCTTGTGGCAAAAACAGCCTTATTTCGGCGAGAGAAGAACAATTCAAGTCAATCATTCAAACTAATGATGATGAATCAATAAATCACTACAGGGATTGAATATGAGTGAAAATGCATGTTTCCTGCTGAAAATGAGTTCAAATCACAAGAAAAGAGTAAAAATGATACTTGGGTCTTACAGTGTTAAAACATGACTGCTGGTGGCCAAAACAGCCTTATTTCGGCGAGAGAAGAACAATTTCAGCCAATCCTTGATACTAATGATGATGAATCAATAAATCACTACAAGGATTGAATATGAGTGAAAATGCATGTGTCCTGCTGAAAATGAGTTGAAATCACAAGAAAAGAGTAAAAATGATACTTGGGTCTTACAGTGTTAAAACATGACTGCTGGTGGCCAAAACAGCCTCATTTCGGCGAGAGAAGAACAATTTCAGCCAATCCTTAATACTAATGATGATGAATCAATAAATCACTACAGGGATTGAATATCAGTCAAAATGCATGTTTCCTGCTTTTAATGAGTTGAAATCACAAGAAAAGAGTCAAAATGATACTTGGGTCTTACAGTGTTAAAACATGACTGCTTGTGGCAAAAACAGCCTTATTTCGGCGAGAGAAGAACAATTCAAGTCAATCATTCAAACTAATGATGATGAATCAATAAATCACTACAGGGATTGAATATCAGTCAAAATGCATGTTTCCTGCTTTTAATGAGTTGAAATCACAAGAAAACAGTCAAAATGATATTTGGGTCTTACACCTGTTAAAACATGACTGCTTCTGGCAAAAACAGCCTTATTTCAGCGAGAGAAGAACAATTCAAGCCAATCATTCATACTACTGATGATGAATCAATAAATCACTACAGGGATTGAAATATCAGTCAAAATGCATGTTTCCTGCTTTTAATGAGTTGAAATCACAAGAAAAGAGTAAAAATGATATTTGGGTCTTACAGTGTTAAAACATGACTGCTTCTGGCAAAAACAGCCTTATTTCAGCGAGAGAAGTACAATTCAAGCCAATCATTCAAACTACTGATGATGAATCAATAAATCACTATAGGGATTGAATATCGGGTCAAAATGCATGTTTCCTGCTTTTATTGAGTTGAAATCACAAGAAAAGAATAAAAATGATATTTGGGTCTTACAGTGTTAAAACATGACTGCTTCTGGCAAAAACAGCCTTATTTCAGCGAGAGAAGAACAATTCAAGCCAATCATTCAAACTACTGATGATGAATCAATAAATCACTACAGGGATTGAATATGAGTGAAAATGCATGTTTCCTGCTGAAAATGAGTTGAAATCACAAGAAAAGAGTAAAAATGATACTTGGGTCTTACAGTGTTAAAACATGACTGCTTGTGGCAAAAACAGCCTTATTTCAGCGAGAGAAGAACAATTCAAGTCAATCATTCAAACTAATGATGATGAATCAAATAAATCACTACAGGGATTGAATATCAGTCAAAATGCATGTTTCCTGCTTTTAATGAGTTGAAATCACAAGAAAAGAGTCAAAAATGATATTTGGGTCTTACACTGTTAAAACATGACTGCTTCTGGCAAAAAACAGCCTTATTTCAGCGAGAGAAGAACAATTCAAGCCAATCATTCATACTCACTGATGATGAATCAATAAATCACTACAGGGATTGAATATCAGTCAAAATGCATGTTTCCTGCTTTTAATGAGTTTGAAATCACAAGAAAAGAGTAAAAATGATATTTGGGTCTTACAGTGTTAAAACATGACTGCTTCTGGCAAAAACAGCCTTATTTCAGCGAGAGAAGAACAATTCAAGCCAATCATTCAAACTACTGATGATGAATCAATAAATCACTACAGGGATTGAATATTAGTCAAAATGCATGTTTCCTGCTTTTAATGAGTTGAAATCACAAGAAAGAGTCAAAATGATATTTGGGGTCTTACAGTGTTAAAACATGACTGCTTGTGGCAAAAACAGCCTTATTTCGGCGAGAGAAGAACAATTCAAGTCAATCATTCAAACTAATGATGATGAATCAATAAATCACTACAGGGATTGAATATGAGTGAAAATGCATGTTTCCTGCTGAAAATGAGTTCAAATCACAAGAAAAGAGTAAAAAATGATACTTGGGTCTTACAGTGTTAAAACATGACTGCTGGTGGCCAAAACAGCCTCATTTCGGCGAGAGAAGAACAATTTCAGCCAATCCTTGATACTAATGATGATGAATCAATAAATCACTACAGGGATTGAATATGAGTGAAAATGCATGTGTCCTGCTGAAAATGAGTTGAAATCACAAGAAAAGAGTAAAAATGATACTTGGGTCTTTACAGTGTTAAAACATGACTGCTGGTGGCCAAAACAGCCTCATTTCGGCGAGAGAAGAACAATTTCAGCCAATCCTTAATACTAATGATGATGAATCAATAAATCACTACAGGGATTGAATATGAGTCAAAATGCATGTTTCCTGCTTTTAATGAGTTGAAATCACAAGAAAAGAGTCAAAATGATACTTGGGTCTTACAGTGTTAAAACATGACTGCTTGTGGCAAAAACAGCCTTATTTCGGCGAGAGAAGAACAATTCAAGTCAATCATTCAAACTAATGATGATGAATCAATAAATCACTACAGGGATTGAATATCAGTCAAAATGCATGTTTCCTGCTTTTAATGAGTTGAAATCACAAGAAAAGAGTCAAAATGATATTTGGGTCTTACACTGTTAAAACATGACTGCTTCTGGCAAAAACAGCCTTATTTCAGCGAGAGAAGAACAATTCAAGCCAATCATTCATACTACTGATGATGAATCAATAAATCACTACAGGGATTGAATATCAGTCAAAATGCATGTTTCCTGCTTTTAATGAGTTGAAATCACAAGAAAAGAGTAAAAATGATATTTGGGTCTTACAGTGTTAAAACATGACTGCTTCTGGCAAAAACAGCCTTATTTCAGCGAGAGAAGTACAATTCAAGCCAATCATTCAAACTACTGATGATGAATCAATAAATCACTACAGGGATTGAATATCAGTCAAAATGCATGTTTCCTGCTTTTAATGAGTTGAAATCACAAGAAAAGAGTATAAATGATATTTGGGTCTTACAGTGTTAAAACATGACTGCTGGTGTCCAAAAACAAGCCTTATTTCGGCGAGAGAAGAACAATTTCAGCCAATCCTTGATACTAATGATGATGAATCAATAAATCACTACAGGGATTGAATATGAGTGAAAATGCATGTGTCCTGCTGAAAATGAGTTGAAATCACAAGAAAAGAGTAAAAATGATACTTGGGTCTTACAGTGTTAAAACATGACTGCTTGTGGCAAAAACAGCCTTATTTCGGCGAGAGAAGAACAATTCAAGTCAATCATTCAAACTAATGATGATGAATCAATAAATCACTACAGGGATTGAATATCAGTCAAAATGCATGTTTCCTGCTTTTAATGAGTTGAAATCACAAGAAAAGAGTCAAAATGATATTTGGGTCTTACACTGTTAAAAACATGACTGCTTCTGGCAAAAACAGCCTTATTTCAGCGAGAGAAGAACAATTCAAGCCAATCATTCATACTCTGATGATGAATCAATAAATCACTACAGGGATTGAATATCAGTCAAAATGCATGTTTCCTGCTGTTAATGAGTTGAAATCACAAGAAAAGAGTAAAAATTATATTTGTGGGTCTTACAGTGTTAAAACATGGACTGCTTCTGGCAAAAACAGCCTTATTTCAGCGAGAGAAGAACAATTCAAGCCAATCATTCAAACTACTGATGATGAATCAATAAATCACTACAGGGACTGAATATGAGTGAAAATGCATGTATTCCTGCTGAAAATGAGTTTGAAATCACAAGAAAAGAGTAAAAATGATACTTGGGGTCTTACAGTGTTAAAACATGACTGCTTGTGGCAAAAACAGCCTTATTTCGGCGAGAGAAGAACAATTCAAGTCAATCATTCAAACTAATGATGATGAATCAATAAATCACTACAGGGATTGAATATGAGTGAAAATGCATGTTTCCTACTGAAAATGAGTTCAAATCACAAGAAAAGAGTAAAAATGATACTTGGGTCTTACAGTGTTAAAAACATGACTGCTGGTGGCCAAAAACAGCCTTATTTCGGCGAGAGAAGAACAATTTCAGCCAATCCTTGATACTAATGATGATGAATCAATAAATCACTACAGGGATTGAATATGAGTGAAAATGCATGTGTCCTGCTGAAAATGAGTTGAAATCACAAGAAAAGAGTAAAAATGATACTTGGGTCTTACAGTGTTAAAACATGACCTGCTGGTGGCCAAAACAGCCTCATTTCGGCGAGAGAAGAACAATTTCAGCCAATCCTTAATACTAATGATGATGAATCAATAAATCACTACAGGGATTGAATATGAGTGAAAATGCATGTTTCCTGCTTTTAATGAGTTGAAATCACAAGAAAAGAGTCAAAATGATATTTGGGGTCTTACACTGTTAAAACATGACTGCTTCTGGCAAAAACAGCCTTATTTCAGCGAGAGAAGAACAATTCAAGCCAATCATTCATACTACTGATGATGAATCAATAAATCACTACAGGGATTGAATATCAGTCAAAATGCATGTTTCCTGCTTTTAATGAGTTGAAATCACAAGAAAAGAGTAAAAATGATATTTGGGTCTTACAGTGTTAAAATACGACTGCTGGTGGCCAAAACAGCCTTATTTCGGCGAGAGAAGAACAATTTCAGCCAATCCTTGATACTAATGATGATGAATCAATAAATCACTACAGGGATTGAATATGAGTGAAAATGCATGTGTCCTGCTGAAAATGAGTTGAAATCACAAGAAAAGAGTAAAAAATGATACTTGGGTCTTACAGTGTTAAAACATGACTGCTTGTGGCAAAAACAGCCTTATTTCGGCGAGAGAAGAACAATTCAAGTCAATCATTCAAACTAATGATGATGAATCAATAAATCACTACAGGGATTGAATATCAGTCAAAATGCATGTTTCCTGCTTTTAATGAGTTGAAATCACAAGAAAAGAGTCAAAATGATATTTGGGTCTTACACTGTTAAAACATGACTGCTTCTGGCAAAAACAGCCTTATTTCAGCGAGAGAAGAACAATTCAAGCCAATCATTCATACTACTGATGATGAATCAATAAATCACTACAGGGATTGAATATCAGTCAAAATGCATGTTTCCCTGCTTTTAATGAGTTGAAATCACAAGAAAAGAGTAAAAATGATATTTGGGTCTTACAGTGTTAAAACATTGACTGCTGGTGGGCCAAAACAGCCTTATTTCGGCGAGAGAAGAACAATTTCAGCCAATCCTTGATACTAATGATGATGAATCAATAAATCACTACAGGGATTGAATATGAGTGAAAATGCATGTGTCCTGCTGAAAATGAGTTGAAATCACAAGAAAAGAGTAAAAATGATACTTGGGTCTTACAGTGTTAAAACATGACTGCTTGTGGCAAAAAACAGCCTTATTTCGGCGAGAGAAGAACAATTCAAGTCAATCATTCAAACTAATGATGATGAATCAATAAATCACTACAGGGATTGAATATCAGTCAAAATGCATGTTTCCTGCTTTTAATGAGTTGAAATCACAAGAAAAGAGTCAAAATGATATTTGGGTCTTACACTGTTAAAACATGACTGCTTCTGGCAAAAACAGCCTTATTTCAGCGAGAGAAGAACAATTCAAGCCAATCATTCATACTCTGATGATGAATCAATAAATCACTACAGGGATTGATTATCAGTCAAAATGCATGTTTCCTGCTGTTAATGAGTTGAAATCACAAGAAAAGAGTAAAAATGATATTTGGGTCTTACACTGTTAAAACATGACTGCTTCTGGCAAAAACAGCCTTATTTCAGCGAGAGAAGAACAATTTCAGCCAATCCTTGATACTAATGATGATGAATCAATAAAATCACTACAGGGATTGAATATGAGTGAAAAATGCATGTGTCCTGCTGAAAATGAGTTGAAATCACAAGAAAAGAGTAAAAATGATACTTGGGTCTTACAGTGTTAAAACATGACTGCTTGTGGCAAAAACAGCCTTATTTCGGCGAGACAAGAACAATTCAAGTCAATCATTCAAACTAATGATGATGAATCAATAAATCACTACAGGAATTGAATATCAGTCAAAATGCATGTTTCCTGCTTTTAATGAGTTGAAATCACAAGAAAAGAGTAAAAATGATATTTGGGTCTTACAGTGTTAAAACATGACTGCTTCTGGCAAAAACAGCCTTATTTCAGCGAGAGAAGTACAATTCAAGCCAATCATTCAAACTACTGATGATGAATCAATAAATCACTACAGGGATTGAATATCAGTCAAAATGCATGTTTCCTGCTTTTAATGAGTTGAAATCACAAGAAAAGAGTAAAAATGATATTTGGGTCTTACAGTGTTAAAACATGACTGCTTGTGGCAAAAACAGCCTTATTTCGGCGAGAGAAGAACAATTCAAGTCAATCATTCAAACTGATGATGATGAATCAATAAATCACTACAGGGATTGAATATGAGTGAAAATGCATGTTTCCTGCTGAAAATGAGTTCAAATCACAAGAAAAGAGTAAAAATGATACTTGGGTCTTACAGTGTTAAAACATGACTGCTGGTGGCCACAAACAGCCTTATTTCGGCGAGAGAAGAACAATTTCAGCCAATCCTTGATACTAATGATGATGAATCAATAAATCACTACAGGGATTGAATATGAGTGAAAATGCATGTGTCCTGCTGAAAATGAGTTGAAATCACAAGAAAAGAGTAAAAATGATACTTGGGTCTTACAGTGTTAAAACATGACTGCTGGTGGCCAAAAACAGCCTCATTTCGGCGAGAGAAGAACAATTTCAGCCACAATCCTTAATACTAATGATGATGAATCAATAAATCACTACAGGGATTGCATATGAGTGAAAAATGCATGTTTCCTGCTTTTAATGAGTTGAAATCACAAGAAAAGAGTCAAAATGATATTTGGGTCTTACACTGTTAAAACATGACTGCTTCTGGCAAAAACAGCCTTATTTCAGCGAGAGAAGAACAATTCAAGGCAATCATTCATACTACTGATGATGAATCAATAAATCACTACAGGGATTGAATATCAGTCAAAATGCATGTTTCCTGCTTTTAATGAGTTGAAATCACAAGAAAAAGAGTCAAAATGATATTTGGGTCTTACACTGTTAAAACATGACTGCTTCTGGCAAAAACAGCCTTATTTCAGCGAGAGAAGAACAATTCAAGCCAATCATTCATACTACTGATGATGAATCAATAAATCACTACAGGGAGTGAATATCAGTCAAAATGCATGTTTCCTGCTTTTTAATGAGTTGAAATCACAAGAAAAGAGTAAAAATGATATTTGGGTCTTACAGTGTTAAAACATGACTGCTGGTGGCCAAAACAGCCTTATTTCGGCGAGAGAAGAACAATTTCAGCCAATCCTTGATACTAATGATGATGAATCAATAAATCACTACAGGGATTGAATATGAGTCAAAATGCAATGTGTCCTGCTGAAAATGAGTTGAAATCACAAGAAAAGAGTCAAAATGATATTTGGGTCTTACACTGTTAAAACATGACTGCTTCTGGCAAAAACAGCCTTATTTCAGCGAGAGAAGAACAATTCAAGCCAATCATTCATACTACTGATGATGAATCAATAAATCACTACAGGGAATTGAATATCAGTCAAAATGCATGTTTCCTGCTTTTAATGAGTTGAAATCACAAGAAAAAGAGTAAAAATGATACTTGGGTCTTACAGTGTTAAAACATGACTGCTGGTGGCCAAAAACAGCCTTATTTCGGCGAGAGAAGAACAATTTCAGGACAATCCTTGATACTAATGATGATGAATCAATAAATCACTACAGGGATTGAATATGAGTGAAAATGCATGTGTCCTGCTGAAAAATGAGTTGAAATCACAAGAAAAGAGTAAAAATGATACTTGGGTCTTACAGTGTTTAAAACATGACTGCTGGTGGCCAAAACAGCCTTATTTCGGCGAGAGAAGAACAATTTCAGCCAATCCTTGATTCTAATGAATCAAGGATTGGCTGAAATTGTTCTTCTCTCGCCGAAATAAGGCTGTTTTGGCCACCAGCAGTCATGTTTTAACACTGTAAGACCCAAGTATCATTTTTACTCTTTTCTTGTGATTTCAACTCATTTTCAGCAGGACACATGCATTTTCACTCATATTCAATCCCTGTAGTGATTTATTGATTCATCATCATTAGTATCAAGGATTGTCTGAAATTGTTCTTCTCTCGCCGAAATAAGGCTGTTTTGGCCACCAGCAGTCATGTTTTAACACTGTAAGACCCAAGTATCATTTTTTACTCTTTTCTTGTGATTTCAACTCATTAAAAGCAGGAAACATGCATTTTGACTGATATTCAATCCCTGTAGTGATTTATTGATTCATCATCAGTAGTATGAATGATTGGCTTGAATTGTTCTTCTCTCGCTGAAATAAGGCTGTTTTTGCCAGAAGCAGTCATGTTTTAACAGTGTAAGACCCAAATATCATTTTGACTCTTTTCTTGTGATTTCAACTCATTTTCAGCAGGACACATGCATTTTGACTCATATTCAATCCCTGTAGTGATTTATTGATTCATCATCATTAGTATCAAGGATTGGGCTGAAATTGTTCTTCTCTCGCCGAAATAAGGCTGTTTTGGCCACCAGCAGTCATGTTTTAACACTGTAAGACCCAAATATCATTTTTTACTCTTTTTCTTGTGATTTCAACTCATTAAAAGCAGGAAACATGCATTTTGACTGATATTCACTCCCTGTAGTGATTTATTGATTCATCATCAGTAGTATGAATGATTGGCTTGAATTGTTCTTCTCTCGCTGAAATAAGGCTGTTTTTGCCAGAAGCAGTCATGTTTTAACAGTGTAAGACCCAAATATCATTTTGACTCTTTTCTTGTGATTTCAACTCATTAAAAGCAGGAAACATGCATTTTGACTGATATTCAATCCCTGTAGTGATTTATTGATTCATCATCAGTAGTATGAATGATTGCCTTGAATTGTTCTTCTCTCGCTGAAATAAGGCTGTTTTTGCCAGAAGCAGTCATGTTTTAACAGTGTAAGACCCAAATATCATTTTGACTCTTTTCTTGTGATTTCAACTCATTAAAAAGCAGGAAACATGCATTTTCACTCATATGCAATCCCTGTAGTGATTTATTGATTCATCATCATTAGTATTAAGGATTGGCTGAAATTGTTCTTCTCTCGCCGAAATGAGGCTGTTTTGGCCACCAGCAGTCATGTTTTAACACTGTAAGACCCAAGTATCATTTTTACTCTTTTCTTGTGATTTCAACTCATTTTCAGCAGGACACATGCATTTTCACTCATATTCAATCCCTGTAGTGATTTATTGATTCATCATCATTAGTATCAAGGATTGGCTGAAATTGTTCTTCTCTCGCCGAAATAAGGCTGTTTTGGCCACCAGCAGTCATGTTTTAACACTGTAAGACCCAAGTATCATTTTTACTCTTTTCTTGTGATTTGAACTCATTTTCAGCAGGAAACATGCATTTTCACTCATATTCAATCCCTGTAGTGATTTATTGATTCATCATCATCAGTTTGAATGATTGACTTGAATTGTTCTTCTCTCGCCGAAATAAGGCTGTTTTTTGCCACAAGCAGTCATGTTTTAACACTGTAAGACCCAAATATCATTTTTACTCTTTTCTTGTGATTTCAACTCATTAAAAGCAGGAAACATGCATTTTTGACTGATATTCAATCCCTGTAGTGATTTATTGATTCATCATCAGTAGTTTGAATGATATGGCTTGAATTGTACTTCTCTCGCTGAAATAAGGCTGTTTTTGCCAGAAGCAGTCATGTTTTAACACTGTAAGACCCAAATATCATTTTTACTCTTTTCTTGTGATTTCAACTCATTAAAAGCAGGAAACATGCATTTTGACTGATATTCAATTCCTGTAGTGATTTATTGATTCATCATCATTAGTTTGAATGATTGACTTGAATTGTTCTTGTCTCGCCGAAATAAGGCTGTTTTTTGCCACAAGCAGTCATGTTTTAACACTGTAAGACCCAAGTATCATTTTTACTCTTTTCTTGTGATTTCAACTCATTTTCAGCAGGACACATGCATTTTCACTCATATTCAATCCCTGTAGTGATTTATTGATTCATCATCATTAGTATCAAGGATTGGCTGAAATTGTTCTTCTCTCGCTGAAAATAAGGCTGTTTTTTGCCAGAAGCAGTCATGTTTTAACAGTGTAAGACCCAAATATCATTTTTACTCTTTTCTTGTGATTTCAACTCATTAACAGCAGGAAACATGCATTTTGACTGATAATCAATCCCTGTAGTGATTTATTGATTCATCATCAGAGTATGAATGATTGGCTTGAATTGTTCTTCTCTCGCTGAAATAAGGCTGTTTTTGCCAGAAGCAGTCATGTTTTAACAGTGTAAGACCCCAAATATCATTTTGACTCTTTTCTTGTGATTTCAACTCATTAAAAGCAGGAAACATGCATTTTGACTGATATTCAATCCCTGTAGTGATTTATTGATTCATCATCATTAGTTTGAATGATTGACTTGAATTGTTCTTCTCTCGCCGAAATAAGGCTGTTTTTGCCACAAGCAGTCATGTTTTAACACTGTAAGACCCAAGTATCATTTTTACTCTTTTCTTGTGATTTCAACTCATTTTCAGCAGGACACATGCATTTTCACTCATATTCAATCCCTGTAGTGATTTTATTGATTCATCATCATTAGTATCAAGGATTGGCTGAAATTGTTCTTCTCTCGCCGAAATAAGGCTGTTTTGGCCACCAGCAGTCATGTTTTAACACTGTAAGACCCAAATATCATTTTTACTCTTTTCTTGTGATTTCAACTCATTAAAAGCAGGAAACATGCATTTTGACTGATATTCAATCCCTGTAGTGATTTATTGATTCATCATCAGTAGTATGAATGATTGGCTTGAATTGTTCTTCTCTCGCTGAAATAAGGCTGTTTTTGCCAGAAGCAGTCATGTTTTAACAGTGTAAGACCCAAATATCATTTTGACTCTTTTCTTGTGATTTCAACTCATTAAAAGCAGGAAACATGCATTTTGACTGATATTCAATCCCTGTAGTGATTTATTGATTCATCATCATTAGTTTGAATGATTGACTTGAATTGTTCTTCTCTCGCCGAAATAAGGCTGTTTTTGCCACAAGCAGTCATGTTTTTAACACTGTAAGACCCAAGTATCATTTTTACTCTTTTCTTGTGATTTCAACTCATTTTCAGCAGGACACATGCATTTTCACTCATATTCAATCCCTGTAGTGATTTATTGATTCATCATCATTAGTATCAAGGATTGGCTGAAATTGTTCTTCTCTCGCCGAAATAAGGCTGTTTTTTGGCCACCAGCAGTCGTATTTTAACACTGTAAGACCCAAATATCATTTTTACTCTTTTCTTGTGATTTCAACTCATTAAAAGCAGGAAACATGCATTTTGACTGATATTCAATCCCTGTAGTGATTTATTGATTCATCATCAGTAGTATGAATGATTGGCTTGAATTGTTCTTCTCTCGCTGAAATAAGGCTGTTTTTGCCAGAAGCAAGGTCATGTTTTAACAGTGTAAGACCCAAATATCATTTTGACTCTTTTCTTGTGATTTCAACTCATTAAAAGCAGGAAACATGCATTTTCACTCATATTCAATCCCTGTAGTGATTTATTGATTCATCATCATTAGTATTAAGGATTGGCTGAAATTGTTCTTCTCTCGCCGAAATGAGGCTGTTTTGGCCACCAGCAGTCATGTTTTAACACTGTAAGACCCAAGTATCATTTTTACTCTTTTCTTGTGATTTCAACTCATTTTCAGCAGGACACATGCATTTTTCACTCATATTCAATCCCTGTAGTGATTTATTGATTCATCATCATTAGTATCAAGGATTGGCTGAAATTGTTCTTCTCTCGCCGAAATAAGGCTGTTTTGGCCACCAGCAGTCATGTTTTAACACTGTAAGACCCAAGTATCATTTTTACTCTTTTCTTGTGATTTGAACTCATTTTCAGTAGGAAACATGCATTTTCACTCATATTCAATCCCTGTAGTGATTTATTGATTCATCATCATTAGTTTGAATGATTGACTTGAATTGTTCTTCTCTCGCCGAAATAAGGCTGTTTTTGCCACAAGCAGTCATTTTTAACACTGTAAGACCCAAGTATCATTTTTACTCTTTTCTTGTGATTTCAACTCATTTTCAGCAGGAAACATGCATTTTCACTCATATTCAGTCCCTGTAGTGATTTATTGATTCATCATCAGTAGTTTGAATGATTGGCTTGAATTGTTCTTCTCTCGCTGAAATAAGGCTGTTTTTGCCAGAAGCAGTCATGTTTTAACACTGTAAGACCCAAATATAATTTTTACTCTTTTCTTGTGATTTCAACTCATTAACAGCAGGAAACATGCATTTTGACTGATATTCAATCCCTGTAGTGATTTATTGATTCATCATCAGAGTATGAATGATTGGCTTGAATTGTTCTTCTCTCGCTGAAATAAGGCTGTTTTTGCCAGAAGCAGTCATGTTTTAACAGTGTAAGACCCAAATATCATTTTGACTCTTTTCTTGTGATTTCAACTCATTAAAAGCAGGAAACATGCATTTTGACTGATATTCAATCCCTGTAGTGATTTATTGATTCATCATCATTAGTTTGAATGATTGACTTGAATTGTTCTTCTCTCGCCGAAATAAGGCTGTTTTTGCCACAAGCAGTCATGTTTTAACACTGTAAGACCCAAGTATCATTTTTACTCTTTTCTTGTGATTTCAACTCATTTTCAGCAGGACACATGCATTTTCACTCATATTCAATCCCTGTAGTGATTTATTGATTCATCATCATTAGTATCAAGGATTGGCTGAAATTGTTCTTCTCTCGCCGAAATAAGGCTGTTTTGGACACCAGCAGTCATGTTTTAACACTGTAAGACCCAAATATCATTTATACTCTTTTCTTGTGATTTCAACTCATTAAAAGCAGGAAACATGCATTTTGACTGATATTCAATCCCTGTAGTGATTTATTGATTCATCATCAGTAGTTTGAATGATTGGCTTGAATTGTACTTCTCTCGCTGAAATAAGGCTGTTTTTGCCAGAAGCAGTCATGTTTTTAACACTGTAAGACCCAAATATCATTTTTACTCTTTTCTTGTGATTTCAACTCATTAAAAGCAGGAAACATGCATTTTGACTGATAGTTCAATCCCTGTAGTGATTTATTGATTCATCATCAGTAGTATGAATGATTGGCTTGAATTGTTCTTCTCTCGCTGAAATAAGGCTGTTTTTGCCAGAAGCAGTCATGTTTTAACAGTGTAAGACCCAAATATCATTTTGACTCTTTTCTTGTGATTTCAACTCATTAAAAGCAGGAAACATGCATTTTGACTGATATTCAATCCCTGTAGTGATTTATTGATTCATCATCATTAGTTTGAATGATTGACTTGAATTGTTCTTCTCTCGCCGAAATAAGGCTGTTTTTGCCACAAGCAGTCATGTTTTAACACTGTAAGACCCAAGTATCATTTTGACTCTTTTCTTGTGATTTCAACTCATTAAAAGCAGGAAACATGCATTTTGACTCATATTCAATCCCTGTAGTGATTTATTGATTCATCATCATTAGTATTAAGGATTGGCTGAAATTGTTCTTCTCTCGCCGAAATGAGGCTGTTTTGGCCACCAGCAGTCATGTTTTAACACTGTAAGACCCAAGTATCATTTTTACTCTTTTCTTGTGATTTCAACTCATTTTCAGCAGGACACATGCATTTTCACTCATATTCAATCCCTGTAGTGATTTATTGATTCATCATCATTAGTATCAAGGATTGGCTGAAATTGTTCTTCTCTCGCCGAAATGAGGCTGTTTTGGCCACCAGCAGTCATGTTTTAACACTGTAAGACCCAAGTATCATTTTTACTCTTTTCTTGTGATTTGAACTCATTTTCAGCAGGAAACATGCATTTTCACTCATATTCAATCCCTGTAGTGATTTATTGATTCATCATCATTAGTTTGAATGATTGACTTGAATTGTTCTTCTCTCGCCGAAATAAGGCTGTTTTTGCCACAAGCAGTCATGTTTTAACACTGTAAGACCCAAATATCATTTTGACTCTTTTCTTGTGATTTCAACTCATTAAAAGCAGGAAACATGCATTTTGACTAATATTCAATCCCTGTAGTGATTTATTGATTCATCATCAGTAGTTTGAAATGATTGGCTTGAATTGTTCTTCTCTCGCTGAAATAAGGCTGTTTTTGCCAGAAGCAGTCATGTTTTAACACTGTAAGACCCAAATATCATTTTTACTCTTTTCTTGTGATTTCAACTCATTAAAAGCAGGAAACATGCATTTTGACTGATATTCAATCCCTGTAGTGATTTATTGATTCATCATCAGTAGTATGAATGATTGGCTTGAATTGTTCTTCTCTCGCTGAAATAAGGCTGTTTTTGCCAGAAGCAGTCATGTTTTAACAGTGTAAGACCCAAATATCATTTTGACTCTTTTCTTGTGATTTCAACTCATTAAAAGCAGGAAACATGCATTTTGACTGATATTCAATCCCTGTAGTGATTTATTGATTCATCATCATTAGTTTGAATGATTGACTTGAATTGTTCTTCTCTCGCTGAAATAAGGCTGTTTTTGCCACAAGCAGTCATGTTTTAACACTGTAAGACCCAAGTATCATTTTTACTCTTTTCTTGTGATTTCAACTCATTTTCAGCAGGAAACATGCATTTTCACTCATATTCAATCCCTGTAGTGATTTATTGATTCATCATCAGTAGTTTGAATGATTGGCTTGAATTGTTCTTCTCTCGCTGAAATAAGGCTGTTTTTGCCAGAAGCAGTCATGTTTTAACACTGTAAGACCCAAATATCATTTTTATTCTTTTCTTGTGATTTCAACTCAATAAAAGCAGGAAACATGCATTTTGACCGATATTCAATCCCTATAGTGATTTATTGATTCATCATCAGTAGTTTGAATGATTGGCTTGAATTGTACTTCTCTCGCTGAAATAAGGCTGTTTTTGCCAGAAGCAGTCATGTTTTAACACTGTAAGACCCAAATATCATTTTTACTCTTTTCTTGTGATTTCAACTCATTAAAAGCAGGAAACATGCATTTTGACTGATATTCAATCCCTGTAGTGATTTATTGATTCATCATCAGTAGTATGAATGATTGGCTTGAATTGTTCTTCTCTCGCTGAAATAAGGCTGTTTTTGCCAGAAGCAGTCATGTTTTAACAGTGTAAGACCCAAATATCATTTTGACTGTTTTCTTGTGATTTCAACTCATTAAAAGCAGGAAACATGCATTTTGACTGATATTCAATCCCTGTAGTGATTTATTGATTCATCATCATTAGTTTGAATGATTGACTTGAATTGTTCTTCTCTCGCCGAAATAAGGCTGTTTTTGCCACAAGCAGTCATGTTTTAACACTGTAAGACCCAAGTATCATTTTGACTCTTTTCTTGTGATTTCAACTCATTAAAAGCAGGAAACATGCATTTTGACTGATATTCAATCCCTGTAGTGATTTATTGATTCATCATCATTAGTATTAAGGATTGGCTGAAATTGTTCTTCTCTCGCCGAAATGAGGCTGTTTTGGCCACCAGCAGTCATGTTTTAACACTGTAAGACCCAAGTATCATTTTTACTCTTTTCTTGTGATTTCAACTCATTTTCAGCAGGACACATGCATTTTCACTCATATTCAATCCTTGTAGTGATTTATTGATTCATCATCATTAGTATCAAGGATTGGCTGAAATTGTTCTTCTCTCGCCGAAATAAGGCTGTTTTGGCCACCAGCAGTCATGTTTTAACACTGTAAGACCCAAGTATCATTTTTACTCTTTTCTTGTGATTTGAACTCATTTTCAGCAGGAAACATGCATTTTCACTCATATTCAATCCCTGTAGTGATTTATTGATTCATCATCATTAGTTTGAATGATTGACTTGAATTGTTCTTCTCTCGCCGAAATAAGGCTGTTTTTGCCACAAGCAGTCATGTTTTAACACTGTAAGACCCAAATATCATTTTTACTCTTTTCTTGTGATTTCAACTCATTAAAAGCAGGAAACATGCATTTTGACTAATATTCAATCCCTGTAGTGATTTATTGATTCATCATCAGTAGTTTGAATGATTGGCTTGAATTGTTCTTCTCTCGCTGAAATAAGGCTGTTTTTGCCAGAAGCAGTCATGTTTTAACACTGTAAGACCCAAATATCATTTTTACTCTTTTCTTGTGATTTCAACTCATTAAAAGCAGGAAACATGCATTTTGACTGATATTCAATCCCTGTAGTGATTTATTGATTCATCATCAGTAGTATGAATGATTGGCTTGAATTGTTCTTCTCTCGCTGAAATAAGGCTGTTTTTGCCAGAAGCAGTCATGTTTTAACAGTGTAAGACCCAAATATCATTTTGACTCTTTTCTTGTGATTTCAACTCATTAAAAGCAGGAAACATGCATTTTGACTGATATTCAATCCCTGTAGTGATTTATTGATTCATCATCATTAGTTTGAATGATTGACTTGAATTGTTCTTCTCTCGCCGAAATAAGGCTGTTTTTGCCACAAGCAGTCATGTTTTAACACTGTAAGACCCAAGTATCATTTTTACTCTTTTCTTGTGATTTCAACTCATTTTCAGCAGGAAACATGCATTTTCACTCATATTCAATCCCTGTAGTGATTTATTGATTCATCATCATTAGTATCAAGGATTGGCTGAAATTGTTCTTCTCTCGCCGAAATAAGGCTGTTTTGGCCACCAGCAGTCATGTTTTAACACTGTAAGACCCAAATATCATTTTTACTCTTTTCTTGTGATTTCAACTCATTAAAAGCAGGAAACATGCATTTTGACTGATATTCAATCCCTGTAGTGATTTATTGATTCATCATCAGTAGTATGAATGATTGGCTTGAATTGTTCTTCTCTCGCTGAAATAAGGCTGTTTTTGCCAGAAGCAGTCATGTTTTAACAGTGTAAGACCCAAATATCATTTTGACTCTTTTCTTGTGATTTCAACTCATTAAAAGCAGGAAACATGCATTTTGACTGATATTCAATCCCTGTAGTGATTTATTGATTCATCATCATTAGTTTGAATGATTGACTTGAATTGTTCTTCTCTCGCCGAAATAAGGCTGTTTTTGCCACAAGCAGTCATGTTTTAACACTGTAAGACCCAAGTATCATTTTTACTCTTTTCTTGTGATTTCAACTCATTTTCAGCAGGACACATGCATTTTCACTCATATTCAATCCCTGTAGTGATTTATTGATTCATCATCATTAGTATCAAGGATTGGCTGAAATTGTTCTTCTCTCGCCGAAATAAGGCTGTTTTGGCCACCAGCAGTCATGTTTTAACACTGTAAGACCCAAATATCATTTTTACTCTTTTCTTGTGATTTCAACTCATTAAAAGCAGGAAACATGCATTTTGACTGATATTCAATCTCTGTAGTGATTTATTGATTCATCATCAGTAGTATGAATGATTGCCTTGAATTGTTCTTCTCTCGCTGAAATAAGGCTGTTTTTGCCAGAAGCAGTCATGTTTTAACAGTGTAAGACCCAAATATCATTTTGACTCTTTTCTTGTGATTTCAACTCATTTCAAGCAGGAAACATGCATTTTCACTCATATTCAATCCCTGTAGTGATTTATTGATTCATCATCATTAGTATGAATTATTGGCTTGAATTGTTCTTCACTCGCCGAAATAAGGCTGTTTTTGCCACAAGCAGTCATGTTTTAACACTATAAGACCCAAATATCATTTTGACTCTTTTCTTGTGATTTTGGCGAGAGAAGAACAATTTGACCCAATCATTGATACTAATGAGGATGAATCAATAAATCACCACAGGGATTGAATATGAGTCCAATAACATGTTTCCTGCTTGAAAATTGTTGAAATCACAAGAAACTGCCAAAATGAAAAGAAAAAAGTTGAAGTCATATGAAAAGAATCAAAATTATATTTGGGTTTTACAGTGTTAAAACATGACCGCTTGTGTCCAAAACGGTGTATTTTGGCGAGAGAAGAACAATTTGACCCAATCATTGATACTAATGATGATGAATCAATAAATCACCACAGGGATTGAATATGAGTCCAATAACATGTTTCCTGCTTGAAAATAGTTAAAATCACAAGAAACTGCCAAAATGAAAAGAAAAAAGTTGAAGTCATATGAAGAGAATCAAAATGATATTTGGGTTTTACAGTATTAAAACATGACCGCTTGTGTTCAAAACAGTGTGTTTTGGCGAGAGAAGAACAATTTGACCCAATCATTGATACTAATGATGATGAATCAATAAATCAGTACAGGGATTGAATATGAGTCAAACTGCATGTTTCCTGCTTAAAAAGAGTTGAAATCACAAGAAACTGCCAAAATGAAAAGAAAATAGTTGAAGTCACATGAAAAGAGTCAAAATGATATTTGGGTTTTAGAGTGTTAAAACATGACCACTTGTGACCAAAACAGTGTTATTTCGGTGAGAGAAGAACAATTTAAGCCAATTATTGATACTAATGATGATGAATCAATAAATCACCACAGGAATTGAATATGAGTCCAATAACATGTTTCCTGCTTGAAAATAGTTGAAATCACAAGAAACTGCCAAAATGAAAAGAAAAATGTTGAAGTCACATGAAAAGAGTCAAAATGATATTTGGGTTTTCCAGTGTTAAAACATGACCGCTTGTGTCCAAAACAGTGTTATTTTGGCAAGAGAAGAACAATTTAAGCCAATCATCGATACCAATGATTAAGAATCAATAAATCACTACAGGGATTGAATATGAGTCCAATAACATGTTTCCTGCTTGAAAATAGTTGAAATCACAAGAAACTTCCAAAATGAAAAGAAAAAAGTTGAAGTCACATGAAAAATTTCAAAATGACCCAAAAATTTTGAAATCACGCAAAAAATGCCAATATGAGAAAAGAAGTTGAAGTCACGAGAAAGTATTCAAAATGAAAAGAAAAAAGTTGAAGTCACGAGAAGAAGTCAAAATAGCGAGAAAATAGTGATTAAAAAAACGTGATAACTATCTTTGGGTTTTACAGGGCTAAAACATGACCGCTTGTGTCCAAAACAGTGTTGTCTCGGCGAGAGAAGAACAATTTAACCCAATCATTGATACTAAAATATTAGATCAATAAATCACTGATGATAAATCAATACATCATACAAGGGATTGCATAGGAGTGCAATTTCATGTTTACTGCTCAAAAAACATTGTCTCTCTATATCTCCACAAAAGTTTTAATTGGTTATGTCCAAAACATGCTTCTCTCGTCAAGAAAACAACAATTTGACCTAATCATAGAAACTAATCATGGAAGAGGAACTCTTGTTTTTGGTGTGTTTTTTGTGTTCATAATAAACACCATAGGTTTATACAGGCAGAAGGAAAAGGAGCCAAAATAGCCCCAACCTCGAAATGGTTAATTAATAAATAAATTAAATAATTATTAATTTTAACCGCTGTGTGTCGCTGTTCACCCCTCCTTCTTTTTCCGGTGACGTAACGGATGTAAACAGGAAGTGCTTCTTTTCTTTGAATCCGAGGCGCCTACTAGCTGCTAACTGCTAGCTGCTGCAAACTCACAGGTAACAGGTGAGCCGCATTACCTGACATAGCGAGACCTCAGCTCACTCTTTCTCTGCTCAATATCTCTACAGATGTTCTTCACCACTATTAAATATGATGGCTAGTCATAAAATAAACTTTATAATAGCTAGCTAGTTAGGCTCTGCTAGCGTTAGCTCCTGGTAGCTAACGGCTACAGTTAGCTTCGATCGGACTTTCTAGTTTTATTTTATCTTGTTGTTTTAGTAGTTTATGAGTCTGATTTAATGAGCCATTCGCTGTTTCACTCTACCGGCCAAGTGTACTTAGACTTGCATGGCTTAATCTTTGAGACAAGCCTGGAAAGAGTCCTCCTTGATAGAGTGACAGTGGCGGATTCAGACTGTTTGAAGGGCGAAAAAATAAAAAGGGCACATTCTACACAACATGGGGCTCCACCAGCAGCAAAAAGCTATGAAGCATCATGTATGATGAAATCCAAGTAATCCTTGATTACGATTAGCATTAAGTTAAAAGGAGATCCAGATCAAAGTAATTAATGATATGGTACTGACAGTTAAAAGTAAACCATCGAGCTGAACCATCTAGGGGGGTCTCGGGGCATCTCCCCCGGGGAAAACTTTGTACATTTTCAAATAAAATGCATCAATCTTGTGCACTTTGAGTGCTAAATGAGAGCAAACACTTCATATACATTGTTCACAGTTGGGTGATACCATATTATATAATCTTTATTGATATCCTACTGTGACATTTTTAATTTTCAACAGGGCTTCCCACTAGGACATGGAGCAGCCAGACGGGGGAGAAACAGCTGGCTAGGGGGGTCCAGGGGCATGCCCCCCCTGGGGAATTTTTTTTCCCATAAAAGCCCAAATTTGGTGCCTCTCACACATTCTAATACCACTATTCCATCATATACACTGATCTTGATCATTGCATATTTTAATGAATTATTTAATAGAGAATAAGGGTCGTTTTGTAGTATTTTGTATAAGCTCTCAAATACTTTTTGAATTTCATTTCTATCTGCTACAGAGGCTGAAAAATCTTTTATTTAGTAGAAGAGTTCACACCTTTTTTTCCAGAATTTCCAGAAAATTAGAGGCTTATTTTAAAATCGCCCAGCGGTTTTTCAGGCCTCAATGGGTTAACACACTGTGCTCTAATTTTGAAAGCTGCATGTGTTTAGAGACAAACAATAGTAGCTTTTTGTGTAAAACAATTTGAATTGTTAGCTCATGGCTACAAAACGGTATATACAACAGTGTGTTTGGATTACCTCTGACCGACCCGGACAGGTCACTAGTTTTTAGTTCACTCGATGTAGCTGTTTGTCATAGCGACGCCACGTGAAAGGAACGCCTCTTTTGCATTCCCCGTTCATCGGCTACCAAAGAGAGGAACGTTTGCACCTCAACAAGAATATGTTTTTTTGGTTTGCCATATTCTTGCTCTAGAGGGCACATCATCATAATTTGTTGTATGAAGGGGAACCCTAGAGGGCACTCAATATTTTTTTTCATGTGTAAAGGGCAGCCATTAGGGCACTTTCAATCATTTTCACCATCTAGAGGCACTTTAGCAACACCTTTTCAAGCATGGAGGCACCAGACGGGCAGAAGGGCACCTAAAGGGCACTCATTAAGGCACGTCATCAAATTGTCTTGCTCTAGAGTGCACATCATCATAATTTTTTGTATGAAGGGGCAACCTAAAGGGCACCAAAGTCATTTTTTGCACATGTAAAGGGCAGCCAATAAGGCACTTCCTCTCATTTTCACCACTCTTGAGGGCACTTAAGCGCTTTTTCAACCATGGTGGCATGAGGGGGGGCGGTCGCCCCCTGTGTCCGCCACTGTGAGTGGGTTTATCTCAGGATTAGGCAACCCGAGGCTCCAGAGCCACATATTGCTCGTCAGGCTGTCTGCAGTCGCTCCATGTGGCTGTGACAAAATAATTATACAAAATGAATTACTGTTTTCTTTACAATTTTTATTGTTATATATTTATTTTCATTGATCATTGGCGTCAGCCTATTGGAAGTTGTATTCAAATTCCATTACAAAGTCAACAATTCCAATTCTCCTAAGATATTTCTTACAAAATATAGTCTCATAATGGAGTCTCATGTGCTGCACTAACGGCACATTTCAACCTACTGAAAGTTTATTTACACTATTCATAATATAAAGTTATTTTGTGTTGTGTTGCTGTTGCTCAACAGAGTGTCCAAATAAGATTCCTTAAATTAAACATACTAGAACCCTTATTCTCCTTTACAATAATTCATTAAATATGCAATGATAAGATCAGTGTATATAATGGATTGCTCCCGGACCCCGTAGATGGTTATTTTTAATTATTTGCTAATACTCAAGAAAAAGAAAAAAAATTGTATTTGGCAACTGTTGAGACTTGCAATTTACACTACATTTTAGATGTATGATTGATTTTAGTTTTTTATTTATTTATTCAGACTAAAACAATAATTTTTTCTATATATTTTTCAGTATTTTGTAGGGCCGGGACTTTAACGCGTTAATTACGATTAATTAATTACACAAAAATTAACGCGTAAAAATATTCACATAATCACACTTATTTTTGCACCGCGGAACTTTCCCACTGGATGAGTTTCAGGCGGAACGATTATAATGGAGCACCAACTAGCGTTCATGAGTTCAGACAACAACAAACCACAGTGAACATGAACGAAGAAGCTAATGAGACTGCTTTGGTTGGCCCCGTGGATTGGAAATTTTGTTACAAAAAACGAATGGATGGAAGCGTCCATAAGAGCATGGTTGTGTGCAAGCTATGCAACAAGGAATTCACATATCACCGCAGCACATCGAGCCTCAAGTATCACCTCAATGCAAAACATATAGCAGCTAGCGTGAACGCTAATGTGGTATTCAAGGGTATACTAAAAATCAATTTGAAAAAAATTACTTGTCACTGTTCTCAGGTCAAATATTTATATGCGATTAAAATGCAATTAATTTCGATTAATTAATTACAAAGCCAATTAATTAATTTTTTTTAATCGAGTCCCGGCCCTAGTATTTTGTAATATCTTCAAGGAGTTATCGCAAAAATACCCTGGAATATTGTGATATTGTTTTAGGGCCATATCCCCCAGCCCTAGTATGCAGATGACCTTGTTACTTTTAGTCCGAGTAGTGCTGGGCAGCAGGAGCTTCTTAATATATCCAATTCAGTTCAATTCAATTGGCTTTATTGGCATGACGTAACAATGTATATATTGCCAAAGCAAGCATCAGAAAAAAAGATAACAAGATAAGGAAAGCAATATTTACAATAAATTATTATAATTCTGTTATTCATTTTAAATGAAATGAAAATAAAAACGAATAACAATAAAAGAAAGCAATATTTACAATCATTGACTATGGTGTTGAATTAGATACAAAATATAATTCCAGCAAAAGTGCTGTTTTATTATGAAACAGTATAAATGGCGTAATTTTCCTGTGTTCAAACTGTCCAATAATTGTCTTGAGGTCTGCAAAAAGATTAGATACCTTGGTCATTGTGTTGCAGATGATATGAATAATGATGATGATGACATATACAGACAGTGTTATAAGTTATACAAACACCATAGCACGTAAGTTTAGCTGCTGTTCTACTCAAGTTAAAGTGGCTCTGTTCAAAGCTTACTGCACACTACTCTATACTGCCCACCTGTGGTCTTACAAAAAAAATCCAGCATGCAGAAGTTACAAGTTGCCTACAGTGATGCAATGAGAATTTTACTCAAGGTTCCCAGAGGAGGGAGTGCTAGTCAGATGATTGTATCTGTAGGAGTTAGCACACTGAAAGCACTTTTAAGAATTTTGATGTTTAAGTTCATGCAATGTCTGGATGAGTCCACCAACAGTATCTAGGCCTGGGACGATAACAAATTTTGCTGGACAATATATTGTCCCACAAATTATTGCCGATAAACGATATTATTGTCAACATGATAATATATCATAATAATGCACACCCTTTCAAATACAATACATTTTTATTTCTCAGTGTTTTTTACCATTGTAATTGTAATTTTAAGAACGTTTAAATATCCTGAATAAATAAAACAAACATTTTTTTTATTTTTATTTTATTTTAAAAGGGCAGCATTTATTTTGCGATGTAGCAAACTCCACTTTCTGTGAGCGCACAGCGTTTATATTTACTTTGTCGACCAGTGTTGATTGTCGGGACGAAGGCTCTGCATCTCCAGGTGCAGTTTTTTTCCCCAGCTGGGAAAACTGGGTCGGGTGGTTCTGCTTTAGATGGGCATGCAAGTTTGTTGTGGTGGCTTTTTTTGTTGCCACCACTTTTGAACAAATTCGGCATACAGGCTCGTCCGTGTGTTGATGGGCTCACCTTTTTCATTCGGTTTGAAACCGACATATTCCCACACCGGGGCTGTGGCATTTGGCTTTGCAATCATCTTTTTTCCTCGCGTTGCTCCGCACGAGGCTCACCTGCTGCACTCTGTGTGTAGCCAATGCTAGCGGCCCAGCCTTCTCCACAGAGACAAAGAGACTGGATGACTGACAGGAGGGTTCACTCCGCTCATTCTGCTATGGAACAAAAGCGCCCAGGTGCTGAGATCGAGCACAGAGTGAACCCTCCTGTCATCCAGCCTGCTTGGAGGCAACAGACGAGGAAAACAAACATGCATGCGCATGGCGATATATCGAGGCCGGCAAAATTATTGAGTTCATTTAATTTATCGTGCGATTAATTGATTTATTGATTATCGGCCCAGGCCTAACAGTATCATGGTGGTACTCTCAGATCCCTTTGTGAGCTGCTCCAGGTACACATCCATACTGAGAGGACATTGGCTGAAATGTCTGTATGTATTTTAATTCTTGTATTTGTTTTTTTCTTGATTGTTTGCCTGTCTTGTTTTATTTGTTTTTATCTGTCCTGTGTTGCGTAACTTTTGGACATGAGTCTGGCAAATAAACTGAATTGAATTGAATCTATAAGTCTGTGATTTCTCCCCTGGTAGATCTAAAGGGATGCCAGCGTCGGAGCCGGTCCACCTGGGTCGGAAACGAGCCGTCCCCTCCTGCCCGAACCCACTGTTCCTCCTCTGGCTCACCGAGCTCCGGGACGAGGCCAAGGACAAGGGCCTGAAGACCCAGTACACCTACCAGAAGGTAAACCACCAGGACTAACTTAGTGATAGGAACAGAGAGCGGAGGGCCTAAAGATCCAGTTCACCTGCCAGAAGGTAAGAAGATCCAGTACACATACCAGAAGGTAAGAAGGTCCTGTTCACCTACCAGGAGGTAAGAAGAGCCAGTACACCTACCAGAAGATAAGAGGATCCAGTACCCCTATCTGAAGGTAATAAGATCCAGTACACCAACTAGAAGATAAGGAGATCCAGTTCACCTACAGAAGGTAAGGAGATCCAGTACACCTACCAGAAGGTAAGAGGATCCAGTACACCTACCAGAAGGTAAGGACATCCAGTATTCCTACCAGAAGGTAAGGAGATCCAGTACACCTACCAGAAGGTAAACCCCATCCCAGGTCTACTGATCAGACTCATGTTCTGTTACTGTTAGGTAATATTTTTAAGAGCAAACTTAAGACTTATTTTTTTTAAATTGGCTTTTACTTGAACCATATTTCAATATTTTTTGTGTACTTTTTCAGATCGTTTGATATATTTTCATTTTAAATCTCAACTTGAAAAGTAACTAAAGCTGTCAGCTAAATGTAGTGGAGTAAAAGTATAAAGTCATATGAAATGGAAATACTCAAGTCAAGTACAAGTACCTAAAAATAAGTATGTTTACTCAAGTACAGTACTGAGGTAACGTACAGAGGTACTTTAATCCACCACTGCTTACCACACACAAACACAAAGAAATTAGATGAAAAAAGTAACTTGATTTTACTACTCTGGGGTATTTCCATAACAATAATTCTTGGGTGTACAGTAGGACTGCAGTGACCCAGTAGAGCTGAAATAATTAAAGACTCAGGCTATGTTTACATGATGATGGTCTGAACAGAAGACGCAAAAGTGGCGTCTCGTCTTCACTTTTTATTCTGCGTTTAGACAAGCATTTTTGGGGGGAAATCTGTGTGTGTCTGGAATTGGATTGGGTATGCATGCCAGACGGCCTCACTTAAAGTGATAAGAGCATCTTTGGGCATGTGGAAGTTTTCACGCCGCTTTCATCAGCTGCTCCTTCCACGAAGTTATCCCCCATCGACTAGATCTTCCAGGTCTCACCTCCGATCAATTGGTGCATCCAAAATGTGATATAGGTAATTACAGATCCTTCTCTGTTCAGTAATACTATCTGTACATATCCTGTATATTTGGTGGTAATACTCCTGTAAGTTTATTAGAGCGGTTTCAGATTTTTGTGTTTTTAAGCCCCAAAATGCCCTCACCGTCTAAACGAAAGGCACTTCCCAGAAAATATTTTGTTGTTTTTACCCGCAAGCTTCCTCGTGTAAATGGGGCCTAATAAAGAAAATCCTGCACACTGCTGTTGGAAAACACTACTCACGTAGATCTTTACACATTATTCTTCACCATTACTGTGCTGAGAGAACCCTGTCCTGAGCTGAAAGTATGATTATATTCAGGCTAATGGAGCTAAAGAGTTGCAGAAGCTTTTAACTGGAAGTCCAGTGGCAATGGCATAATGGCATTAATCCAGATTGTCCTTGTTGGGTTTATTGTCCCACACAAGTTGTGTGTGTTTTTTTTCCCAACAATATATTTATTGAGTTTTGTTTGACAAAATTGACACATAGGTCACAAGAAAAATACAAAACAAGCAAACATACAAGAAGATGGTGGCCAAAGGTAGCATAGTTTAAGAACAAGAGTCCTTGAGGATCCAATCAAAAACGAGTACATTTAAAATTATTCTGCTCCAGGTCCGTTTATTAAATGAGCCAGATTATTGTTCCTAATATAATGTATAAAACGTCCCCATACTCTTTGAAACACCTCTTGTTTATTCTTAAGCGTGTATTTAATTCTTTCGAGGGGCAAACATAAAGACTTCAACCACTGTGATCTGCTTGGTTTACCAATGTTTCTCCATGTTAAAGCAATCATTCGTTTTGCCTGTAACAAACACAAATTAAGAAAAACTTGTTCATGGTAATTTATATAATGCCCCTCTGGGTATAGACCAAGTGAAAAAGTCTCGGTTCCTGAACTAGTCTAATGGATAGAATCTCCTGAACTAATACACTAACCTCTTCCCAAAACTCTTTGATTCTCGGGCACAGCCAAAAGCAGTGAAACAAGGATATTATAGTTAACGAAAACTAACAAAATAACGAAAATTAGAATTGGAAAAAGATTTTTGTTAACTGAAATAAAAATAAAAACGAGAGTTTAAAAAAAATAAACGATAACTAACTGAAACTGTATTTTGTGGTTACAAAACTAACTAAAATTATAGTGAAAATGTCCTTCATTTTCGTCTTTGTCAACTTTTTTCATAGGTAAACCTTTTTGGTTGATATGAAAATCTATTTCATTTATCTGGTTTTATGACTTAATAAACTTATTGGAGCTGAGATGGATCAGACAAAGGAAATAAAGGAAACATTTATTGTGACTTTTTTAAATCTGGCACACAACAAATACCCCATTACAAAAAACTAAAACTAATATAAACTAAACTAAAACTAAGCATTTCCAAAAAATAAATACTAATTAAAACTAGCAAACTCACTCCTAAAAATGAATTAAAACTAACTGTATTTGAAAACAAAAATTGACAATGAACTTAAAACTAAAACTAATGAAAAATCCCAAAATATTTTAGCCTTGCAGTGAAAGAGTGTACCTTTTATCTTCACCACATCTAGTGCATGAATCTGATACGTTACTGTTAAATTTGTTGAATTTTACTGGTGTAATATACACTCTCATTAACCAATTAAACTGTAAAAGTTTTAGGTGTGTATTACCTGACTGGGTTAGGGCTGTCTTGCAGGCTCTATGCCACTGTTCCACTGTTAATTCCTCTCCTAAATCTATTTCCCATGCTCTGCGTTTTGAATTAGAGGAGTCAGGGGAGTGTTCCGTCAACATGTCGTAAAATTCAGAAATGATACCTCTTGCAATGGCATTTTTATTGAGATTTTTTTCTAAAGGGGACAGTGGATGGCAAACACAAGTTGTGTGTTTTTTTAGGCTCCTATAGCCTATGAGAAGAAACTCATCCTCTGTCTTTCAGTGTGTGATTTATGGCTGTACACTTCTCCTGAAGTTCATCTTTATTTCATGTGTTTTTGTTTTCTTTCTGCAGGCTATCAGCTCTTTGAATAAATATCCATTACCACTTCAAAACGCCAAAGAGGCCAAGATCCTCCAGAACTTTGGTGACGGCATCTGTAAGATTCTGGATGACAAACTGCAGCGATACCAGAGAGAGAACAGTAAGAAACAGATGCATGGATTCACTGGCTGAAATGCACTTTTACCTTTGTTCTTGTCCAGATAGGCTGCTGCGAAGGCTGCTGTCATTATACGTAGGCTTAGTTATTTTTTCTGCAAAAACATTAGATAGAAATCAAAAGGATCATATGAGAGCTGAAGATAAAAACAGATAAGTCAGTAGATTAAGTGGTAAAAGGATTCTGGAAAATACTACATGAAGTTTAGATATTTTAGAGAATTTAAGAAATAAATACATATAAAAACTAGGGCTGCACAATTATGGCCAAAATCATAATCACGATTATTTTGATCAATATTGTAATCACGATTATTAATCATGGTCATTCATCATGTTAGGGAAAACATCTGTATTTTTATTGCACTACTTTTAAACAAATAATAGGAACAGTTTTTAGTGTGTGTTTAGAGTGTCCGGTGCTTGTTGTAAACAAACAGCGATCGCTAGGTGAACACCTACACACATACATACTATACTGCTACAGAGCTAACTGTTAGCCTATTAGCCTGGATGCTAAGGGGTTAACGTCCCCGAGCTGATTCGACTCGCTCTTAACTAGCCTCCTATAACACCAGAAAAAGTCGCTGGATTTGCTAGTCGCTTTTTTAAAAAAAATTAAGGGGGTCTGAAAAGTTGCTAAATATAGCAACAAAATCGCTAAGTTGGCAACACTGCTTCGCCGGCTTTTACAATTGGAGCGTGTTGTTGTGGCGTCGAGTGCAAGTCACATCCTGCTTTGCGCTAGCTCGTTATTTATTAGATTATTATTGATTAGATATGAAGGAGAGCGGCATTTTAAAATGGAAATATCACGGACGATCAGGTAAATTTAATCATGGTGGCCAAAATCGCGATCACAATTAAAATTTGATTAATTGTGCAGCCCTAATAAATATCATATATTTATGAAATAAAAATGACATAATTAGTATTTAAAAAAAATGTTAAAGGAGCAATAGGAAAACAATAACATGATAATAAACCAGAAAATAATAGTTACGTAGATTTAACATGTTCTTAGACTTGCAAGAAACATCAGACACCAGAAAAATTCAAATACCAACAAAATGTAATATTACAGCTGAAGGTTTTTCTCGAGATTTAACCCTCTGGTACAGTGGCCCTGGAGTGCAAACCACACCAGCAATTCACACAACACGCCAGCAATTTACACAACATACCAGCAATTCGCCACAACGCGCCAGCAATTCACACAACACGCCAGCAATTTGCCACAACGCGCCAGCAATTCCTCACAACATGCTAGCAATTAACACAACGCACCAGCAGTTCGCTACAACGCACCAGCGGGTAGGTACATATTGGACACTGATCCTCCTCCTGATTGGTTGCTGCCATCATTCGCTTCTCCATAGTCAAACCAGCCACCAAGTGCAGCCAAGTGAGAAAGAATGACAGTAAAGTGTTTATCCTTCATGTCAGCTTGCTCTGAGCAGTCTCAATGAATTTACCATAAATATCACAATACTGGCACACTACATATATATAGGGTATAGGCTGGTTTGACTATGGAGAAGCGAATGACCGCAGGAACCAATCAGGAAGAGGATCCAATATGTACCTACCCTTTCCGTTTTGATGAATTGTATTTGACACCTGGAAACTCTTTTCCACCTTCAAATCACTACTCAACCCTCCGCCTCCTCCCCCTCCTAACTGCCTCACCGCAGACACCTTTGCATCCTTCTTTACAGGCAAAGTTGCAGCAATTGGGGTGGTCGGTAGCGTAGTGGGTTACGCAGGCGCCCCATGTGTAGAGGCTACAGTCCTCGCTGCAGCTGGCCCCGGTTCGAGTCCCGCATCGGACGGCCCTTTACTGCATGTCATTCCCCTCTCTCTGCCCCCTGTTTCCTGTCTCTCTTCAACTATCCTGTCCATTAAAGGCATGAAAAAGCCCCAAAAAATACATAAAAAAAAAAAAAAAGTTGCAGCAATCACCAGCCAATTCTCTGACCAGCTCACTCCCCATCCGACTCCTAATACTGTGACAAGTCCTACTACATGTCTTTCTGTATCTCAGCTGAGCAGCACTGAATCAGCTGCTAGCACCTAATTTTCTGGCTTTACACCCCTCTCTGAGAGTCAGGTATCCAAACTGTTGACATGTAGCCGTCCTACTACATGCTCGTTGGACCCTATACCAACAAACCTTCTTCAGTCCATTTGCCCAACCATCACGCCAGCTATCACACATGTGATTAGTGGTCACTGTCCTCCGGCACTTTACCCACTGCTTTCAAAGCAGCTCGGGTAACACCTTTACTCAAGAAACCTTCTCTCAACCCTGCTGAAGTCGAGAACTATCGTCCTCTCTCACTTCTTCCATTCTTATCCAAAACTATTGAACGGGCGGTCGCTAAGCAACTTTCAGAATTCCTCCTACAGAACAATCCTCTTGATCCAAATCAATCTGGTTTCAAAAGCGGCCACTCAACTGAAACTGCTCTGTTGTCTGTGACAGAAGCCTTAAAAGAAGCAAGATCATCAGCAAAGTCCTCAGTTCTAATTCTGCTTGACTTGTCAGCTGCGTTTGACACAGTTAACCAGGTGATGTGCCTTCATCCACTTGGATGAAGGCACATCACCTCCAGCTGAACCTTTCAAAAACTGAACTGCTGGTCCTTCCTGCCAAACCTACAATACACCACAACATCAACATCAAAATTGACTCCCTATGTCTTGCCCCCACCAGGGTGGTGAGAAACGTAGGTGCGATGATTGATGACCAGCTCACCTCTTCCAGTCACGTCGCCTCTGAAAAATCAGACCTTACCTAACTCAACCAGCCTGCTCAGTTAAACTGCTTCAGGTGATCCAGAACGAGGCGGCGCGCCTGGTCTGTAACAAGCCAAAAAGGACACATGTCACACCGCTGATCATTGATCTCCACTGGCTACCTTTTGCAGCCCGCATCAAATTCAAATCTCTAATGCTGGCCTACAAAGTTGTCTCCGGTACTGCACCTACCTACCTGAACGCCCTGATTCAGGCATATGCTACCTCACGACCGTTGCACTCTTCCAATGAACGGCGCCTGGCTCTGCCCCCCGTTGGTCGAAGGCAATTCAGACTCTTTGCATTTCTTGTTCCCCGCTGGTGGAACACACTACCAGTTCCGACCAGAGCAGGGGCATCCCTCTCTACCTTTAAAAAAAACTCCTGAAGACCCAGCTCTTCAGAGAGCATCTTCTTTCCTACACGGTAATTCAACTACTTAAAGAATTGTCACTCGCACTTATTGATGGACTAATAGCTCTTACTGCACTATAACTTGATTGTTTTCTTTTCTCTTCCTGTAAGTCACTTTGGATAAAAGCGTCTGCTAAATGACAAAATGTAAATGTAAATTAATTGCTGGTGTGTTGTGGCGAATTGCTGGTGTATTGTGGCGAATTGCTGGCGTGTTGTGTGAATTGCTGGTGTGTTGTGTGAATTGCTGGTGGTCTTGATATATTTTGAAATTCAAATTTCAGTTCTAATGGGTCAATAATAATAATACACTGTGTACACATTTACCTCGTCTGAAAGGGGAGTAAATTTGAGTGGGCCCAGATGGTTAAAAAAGTACTCTTAAGGAATGCTGAAGTGATGAATTTATAAAGGTGATTACATCAGCTCTGTCTTCACATTGTTCTCTTTACCTCTTCTTTAGGTCCAAACGCTCCAATTCACTGTCTCCCTGAAGTAGCGCCCCCTGCTGGCAGACAGGACAACAACAGCCTGGCTCCCTCCACAAAGGTAAATAAAGCTGTGTGAGAAAAGACCCAATTTAAACCAAAACATTGACATTAGAAGCTTCTGTTGAGGTTTTTTAAATGCATCTTTGAATGTCTGTCCTCATATTTTATGATGTAAAAAGAAAAGGACAATCCTGGAGCACAATCTTCGATATACAGTCATGGAAAAAATGATTAGACCACCTTGTTTTCTCCAACTTCTCGTTCATTTTAATGCCTGGCACAACTAAAGGTACATTTTTTTGACAAATATAATGATTACTAGGCCTGCAAGCAGGACTGAACGGGACCGAGCAGAGTGGAGCCGTCGGGGGAAGGGCACGTCAGGGTAGGGCAAGTCGGACGTGACGCTGTGGTCTCAGTCCCTATGCGTACCAAATGGTGTGTCTCCTACCACTTTGCTAGGGGTAGGTGTAAAACATGTTGCTTCCTGTAGCCAGCAGGGGGCGCTATGACTGTGTGTCAATATTGACACGTGGGTGTGTTCCAGGCTGGACCCTAATCACGTGTGTGAAATTTGGGACAGGTTGGACAATGTATGGTCAAGTTATAACAATCTCGTGTTTTATGGCGAGACGCCATATTTTGCCGCCATGCCACGCCCACATAGTGTGACCCTCGGTAAAGATTTATACAACTTTTGATCCCAAAGGCCTTGTGATGGTAGTGACCAAGTTTGAAGTCAACTGGATAAAATCTGTAGGAGGAGTTCATCAAAGTATGCAACGTGGTCATTTTGTAAAAGGGGGCGTGGATAAACCATAAGGGGTGGGGCTTCGTGAAAAATCGTTTTTTAGAAGTGTTAAGGGCTGGACTCTGTTGAAGCAGGACAAGTGTGGAGCAGATGGGACAAAGAATGGGAAAGTTATAACGATCTCGTGTTTTATGGCGAGACGCCATATTTTGCCGCCATGCCACGCCCACATAGTGTGACCGTCGTTACAGATTTATACAACTTTTGATCCCAAAGGCCTTGTGATGGTACTGACCAAGTTTGAAGAGAATTGGATGAAATCTGTAGGAGGAGTTCGTTAAAGTATGCCACCTGGAAATGGCCAAAAACGATGAAAAGTGCGATATTCAAACCAAGATGGCGGACTTCCTGTTGGGTTTGAGGTATGGGTCCAAGAGGCTTTTTGGTGCGTCTCCACATGACTCGTGTGTACCAAATTTCGTGTCTCTACGTGAAACCTAGTGGAAGGGCTAAGTATAAAACTAGTTACTTGCTGTTGCCAGCAGGGGGCGCTATGACTGTGTGTCAATATTGACACGTGGGTGTGTTCCGGGCTGGACCCTAATCACGTGTGTGAAATTTGGGACAGATTAGACAATGTATGGTCAAGTTATACAGTCTCGTGTGTTATGGCGAGACGCCATATTTTGCCGCCATGCCACGCCCACATAGTGTGACAGGCGGTAAAGATTTATACAACTTTTGATCCCAAAGGCCTTTTGATGGTACTGACCAAGTTTGAAGTCCATGGGGTGAAATCTGTCGGAGGAGTTATGTAAAGTATGCAATGTGGTCATTTTATGAAAGGGGGCGTGGATAAAGCATAAGGGGCGGGGCTTTATAAATATTGTTATTGGGAAGTGTTAAGGGCTGGACTCTGATGAAGCATGAGAAGTTTGGACCAGATGGGACAAAGAATTGAGAAGTTATAACAATCTCGTGTTTTGTGGCGAGACGCCATATTTTGCCGCCATGCCACGCCCACATAGTGTGACCGTCGGTAAAGATTTATACAACTTTTGATCCCAAAGGCCTTGTGATGCTACTGACCAAGTTTGAAGTAAATCGGGTGAAATCTGTAGGAGGAGTTCGTTAAAGTATGCAACCTGGAAATGGCCAAAAACGATGACAAGTGCGATATTCAAACCAAGATGGCGGACTTCCTGTTGGGTTTGAGGTATGGGTCCAAGAGACTTTTTGGTGCCGCTTCCCATGTTACATGTATGTACCAAATTTCGTGTCTCTACGACATTCCTGTGCGAGGGGCTGAATTTTCTTGACTTTCAAGGGGGCGCTGTTGAGTCATTTTGCCACGCCCATTCCTGGGACCATTAGAATACGTAAATTTCAGCGAAGATTTATGTTCATTCCAAAAATGGTGAGTTTTTGAATATGATAAAGCCCCCAAAAAGGCGATTTACTTTTGGGAAAAAGAAGAATAATAGACGGACCAATTTCAATAGGGTCCTTGCACTGTTAGTGCTCGGTCCCTAACTAGGCCTGCAAGCAGGACTGAATGGGGCCGAGCCGAGTGGAGCCGTCGGGGGAGGCGATGTCAGTGGAGGCCACGTCGGGCGCGGTGCTGTGGGCTCAGTCCCTATGCGTCCCAAATGGTGTGTCTCCTACCACGGTGCTCGGGGTAGGGGTAAAACATGTTACTTGCTGTTGCCAGCAGGGGGCGCTATGACTGTGTGTGAATATTGACGAGTGGGTGTGTTGTTGGCTGGCCCCTAATCACGTGTGTGAAATTTGGGACAGATTGGACAATCTATGGTCAAGTTATCCAGTCTGGTGTTATTTGGCGCCATGCCAAGGCCACACATTGTGAATGTCAGTAAAGGTTTTGATAAGTTGTGTTCCCCAAGGCCTTGTGCTGGTACAGACCAAGTTTGAAGTCAATGGGATTCAATATGTTGGAGGAGTTCTGTAAAGTATGGCAGGTGGTCATTTTATGAAAATGGCGTGGATAAAGCATAAGGGGCGGGGCTTGATGAGAGATTGTTATTTAGAAATGTTAAGGACTGGACTGTGATGAAGCCTGAGAAGTTTGGAGCAGATGGGACAAAGTATGTCAAAGTTATAAAGATCTGTTATTTTATGGCGAGACACCATAATTAGCCGCCATGCCAGGGCCACATAGTGTGAGCAGCGGTAAAGATTTATACAACTTCTGATCCCAAAGGCCTTGTGATGGTACCGACCAAGTTTGAAGTCAATCGGGTGAAACCTGTAGGAGGAGTTCGTTAAAGTATGCGACCTGGAAATGGCCAAAAGTCCATATTCGATCCAAGATGGCCGACTTCCTGTACGTTTTAGGACATGGCTTCCACTGACTTTTTGGTGGGTCTTCCCATGATACACGTATGTACCAAATTTCGTGCGTCTCCGACAAACCAGTGTGAGGATATGAAATTTAGGGGGCGCTAGTGAGTCATTTTGCCACGCCCATTCTCGCGAATACCAGAATACATAAATTTCACGGGAGAGCGACTTATATTCCATATTTTTTGAATATGATAAAGCCCCCAAATAAGCGATTCATTTGCCAGAAAAATAATAATAAACGGACCAATTACAATAGGGTCCTCGCACCGTTAGTGCTCGGTCCCTAATAAAAAACGGACTAATTTCAATAGGGTCCTCGCACCTCGGTGCTCGGTCCCTAATTAATAATAATAGTGGCCGACGGAGCAATTATTTAGAGAGCAGGGGCGCTGATGGCCAAGATGTTTTTTTGTTTGTTTGTTTGGAATTGGTAAAATGAAACTTTTTATACTATAACAAACTAGACATTGTCTGCATCGTCTCTGTTTGCTTAAGTTGATCTGCAATATTAAATAAATAAATTAATATCCAATCAAAAAACAAAACTCTGTAAAAGAAAAGTTTTTTTATAGATAAATGAAATAAACAGTAAGTGTTCTGACCTTCCCTGTTATGGCTCAGAGAAATAATATTATAATAAATAAATATATATAAAATGAATGGGGTAAGGGTCATATCACTGCATGTTAATATTTTATTGCACTTATTGAGGATTTCTTCACTGACGGATCTGACATGTTAAAAAAGTTTTCATGAGTTTTTGTTGTGTGTGTGATCCATCGTTCCCTGTAGAAGAAAGCAGCAGGGGATGATGGGAAAGGAAGAGGAGGAGGAGGAGGGAGGAGGAAGAGGGTGTATGTACCCCAGAAGAGGTCGGGAGGTTACGCTGTACTGTTAACCCTTTACAAACAGTCACAGGTACGCTGCTCTACATCCATACATCACACCTGGATCTAATATTTAAACGTTTTTTTGCCTCACTAACATCTCTCCCTGTCTCTTTCTTTCTCTCTTTCTCTCTGTCTCTCTCTCTCTCTCTGTATCTCTCTCTCTCTATCTCTGTCTGTCTCCATCTCTCTCTTTCTCTCTGTCTCTCTCCCTCTCTCTGTATCTCTCTCTCTCTATCTCTGTCTCTCTCTGTGAGTGCGTGCTGATAGTGGCAGGGTGAGTGTGTCGGAGAGCGTGTGAGAGAAGTGTGTATGTTTTTCAAACCCTTTTTGCTTGTTTTTCTTCCACTGGGTGTTTTTGATGTGATTGTGCATCACTTCTCTTTCTTTGAAGTTGTTGCTGTGGTGTTGTTGAGCTGTGTTTGGTTGTTTGTTTTTCTCCGGTTTGGAGAAGTCGACTCGCTGGCACACAGTCAAACTTTCTCCGGCTGCTGGTGTTTCAGTGGAGGAGTGCAATTTGGCTGACAGCACTGAGAAAGTGAATCAGCTGGTTGAGAATGGAGTAGTGATTCACGGAACACTGACTCCGGTTCTGTCTCTCGTCAATCCCGCAAAAAAAGTAATAATTTCAAATGTGCCTCCCTTTCTAAAAAATGAGCTGTTGTCCAAAGAGCTGGCCCCACATGGTCAGTTAGTGTCCCCGATTAAAATGATCCCCCTCGGCTGTAAGTCTCCTCATCTGAAACACGTCATGTCTTTCAGACGGCAAGTGTTTATGATCCTGAAGAACAACCAGGAACTGAATTTAGTTTTCAGTTTCCGGATCGAGGATTTTTCACATGCTATTCATGTTACTACAGACACACTCAAATGTTTTGGATGTAGGGCAGAGGGACACCTGGTCCACTCATGTCCACAGAGAGAGGGACAGAGCTGACGGTCAGCCTGCAGCACACAGTGAGGCGGGTGGAAGCAGGGCAGACAGTGAGCGCAATGATTTAAATGCGCAGACTGACACTGCAGATCTTTCAAACTCAGCCTGAGGTCAGTGCCGAGGCTGAGTTGAAGGAAAATCTAGGCCAGACTGCAATCAGAGTGGCTGAGTCTGTGTTGGACTTTGTTGGATGAAGATTTTTTGAAGTTGTCAGTGAAAAGGAAAAGTACAGATACAAAAGTTAATGAAAATGATGAAAATAATAATAAAATTCAAAGAAAGAGCAGAAGGTGCTTTCTTAGTCAGGAAAAACACAGAGTGACACACATCAGACACAGGAGAGTGATGGTGATGATGATGACATGCAGGTTGAGATGCAGAGCGGGTTCTCAGTTCAGAGGGTCCGAACCTTCCTCAAACAAACGAAGGGGATGAGGGCAGTAAAGATCGAGGAGTATTTCCCTGACTTACAGCTTTTCCATGACTCTGTCAGATAGCTTATGAAAAATAAAGCTGAGATAGAGCCGGCTCCTTTCACCGATCCAGAGATATTCAGATTGAAAAAAATGTTACTGAAGGTTAGAGCACAATTAGCCAGTGATGTATAAATGTACTTTTTGTACAAAATGTCTCTTCTCCAGAGACCTCTTACTCCTCCTGTACTGTGAAAGAAATTATACCAGTTCGCTTGTTAAAATTAAACACAGTGTTGAAAAAATTAAAATGGTGTTTATAAATGTACAGTAGTGTTCAATATATTAGCAGTCCAATATGACTAACCAGGTTAATCCAGGTTTTTAGTATATTCTTATTGCTACATGGCAAACAAGGTACCAATAGGTGCAGTAGATTCTCAGAAAACCAACAAGACCCAGCATTTGTGATATGCACGCTCTTAAGGCTGTGCAATTGGGCAATTAGTAGAAAGGGGTGTGTTTAAAAATATAGCAGTGTGGCATTCAATCAGTGAGGTCATCAATTTTGTGAAAAATCAGTTGTGAATCAGGTGGCCTCTATTTAAGGATAAAGCCAGCACTTGTTGAACATGCATTTTTCTTTGAAAGCCTGAGGAAAATGGGTCGTTCAAGACATTGTTCAGAAGAACAGCGTACTTTGATTAAAAAGTTAATTGGAGAGGGGAAAACTTATAAAGAGGTGCAAACATTTATAGGCTGTTCAGCTAAAATGATCTGAGAAATGAGAAATGGAGGAACATTTTGTGGACTGATGAGAGTAAAATTGTTCTTTTTGGTTCCCAAGGGCCGCAGACAGTTTGTGAGACGAGCCCCAAACTCTGAATTCAAGTCTCAGTACACAGTGAAGAAAGTGAAGCATGGTGGTGCAAGCATCATGATATGGGCATGTTTCTCCTACTATGGTGTTGGGCCTATTTATCACATACCAGGGATCATGGATCAGTTTGCATATGTCAAAATACTTGAAGAGGTCATGTTGCCTTATGCTGAAGAGGACATGCCCTTGAAATGGGTGTTTCAACAAGACAATGACCCCAAACACACTAGTAAACCAGCAAAATATTGGTTCCAACCCAACAACATTGATGTTATGGAGTGGCCAGCCCAATCCCCGGACCTTAATCCAATTGAGAACTTGTGGGGTGACATCAAAAATGTTGTTTCTGAAGTAAAACCAAGAAATGGAAATGGATTGTGGAATGTTGTTAAAGAATCTTGGAGTGGAATATCAGCTCAAAGGTGCCACAAGTTGGTTGACTCCATGCCACACAGATGTGAAGCAGTTATAAAAAACTATGGTCATACAACTAAATATTAGTTTAGTGATTCACAGGATTGCTAAATCCTAGAAACAAAAAAGTTTGTACAAAATAGTTTTGTGTTTGTGAAGTCAACGGCAGACACTGCTATAGTTTTGAACACACCCCTTTCAACTAATTGCCCAATTGCACAGACTTAAAGGAACACTCCACCGTTTTTTCATATTAAAACATGTTATTCGGTCAAGTAAGACGAGTTGATACAGACCTCTTGCGTCTCAGTGCGTGCAGTGCGTACACGAGTAGTTAAACGACCAAGTATGGCAATACTTGGAATAGCACTTGGGAGCACTTCGACTCGGCGCAGTAATATCATCACTCCTGAAAAATCTTCTCCCCTCAGGAGTGATGATATTACTGCGCCGAGTCGAAGTGCTCCCAAGTGCTATTCCGCCATACATTATAGTTCTCCTTTTTATCCGCTTCGAAAAGCGCCTTTTTTTGTATTTTGTGTCGCCATACTTGGTCGTTTAACTACTCGTGTAGCTGTATTTAAATAGGGAAAACGTGGAGGAGTTTGGTCGCTTCTAACTGTCCATCTGTTTGGATCCTAATGAATGAACTGGGCTAAGCTAAGTGCTAGCCAAGTGGCGCCGCGCGCCAGGGCGATTGAGTGCACGCATTGAGACGCAAGAGGTCTGTATCAACTCGTCTTACTTGACCGAATAACATGTTTTAATATGAAAAAACGGTGGAGTGTTCCTTTAAGAGTGTGCATATCACAAATGCTGGGTCTTGCTGGTTTTCTGAGAATCTACTGCAGCTAAAGATAAATATACTAAAAACCTGGATTAATCTGGTTGGTCACATTGGACTGCTATTATATTGAACACTACTGTATATGCTCCAACTGTTTTCTCGGATGTCCTTATAAATGTCCTCAGTAACTGTACAAGTGATTTTTTTGAGTATTTGTTCCAGGGGCGTGATTTTAATTGCACAGAAGAGCCTTTGCTAGACAGGAACCATCAGGAGCCACATGCTGCTTCAACCTCCTGCCTCCTTTAACTAATAGAAACGTTTGTGTGATGTCTGGAGACATTTCCATAAAGAGCTGCAGCAGTATACCTGGGTCCACACCAAGGATAACCTGTTATCCCTGGCCAGACTGGACAGAGTGTATTGTTTCAAACATCACATTAGTGTGTTTAAAGGTTGCTCTATTTGTCCTGTAGGTATTTCAGACCATTCTATTGTACAGTGTTCAATTTTTATAAAATATGTCAAGTGTAATGGTAGCATGGTGTAAGGTTAGTGTAATAAATGTATTTTTATTTTTATTTTTTTTATTTTTTAGCTCAGTGATACTGTCATACGCTTTTGGCGGAACAGTTATACGCTATCTGGAAGTTTAAGGATTACAGGGGGAAGAAATTCAGGCTAAGTGTCCTGGATATGGGTGATGGTTAGGGTATAGTGTTTGTTTGTAGTATTATTTATGTCATTCTTTTGATTGTTTCTTTTTTTACTTTTTACAGACTTCTTAAAATGTTTGGAGAATATTACTATACAAACTACATAAATGTCTGGTGAGATAAAGATTAAAATGACTTCATGGAACTGCAGGGGGTTACGAAAACTTAAGAAAGTCAAACAAGTCATGAACAGGATCAAATCAATGCAGTCTTATATTGTGTTTCTTCAGGAAACACACCTGATGTACAATGAGGATCTGAAAATTAGGAGGAGGTGGAGAGGCAAGGTCTTTCCTGCACCGTTTAACTCTCAATCTAGAGGTGTCACTACTTTGGTGCATGAGTCAATACCTCTTCAGGTAAATAAGGTTATTAAAGACGAATTTGGACGATATCTTATCATGCAAGGTACTTTACTAAAATAGTAAATTATATTGACGAACATCCATGCACCAAATACAGATGACCCTAACTTTTTTCAAAATGTATTCCTTATTTTGTCCACTCTTCCAGGTAAATGTGTGGTGGCGGGCGATTTTAACTGTGCACTAGATCCAGTGAAGGATAGGAGCTCTGGAGCTGAGTCTCACAGTCGTAGTAGGGCAATTATAACAACACTTCATGAAAGTATTGAACTTAATAGATATCTGGAGGGAAGAAAACCCTGACGATTTAAAGTTTTCGTATTACTCAGGTGTACACAAGTCCTATTCAAGAATTGACTTATTTTTTATATCTGCAGAGCTAAGGCACAAAGTCAAGGAATGCTCTTATGATGCTATCCTAATTTCAGACCATGCTCCAAATTCATTGGTATATCAGGACTCAAAGCTAGTGAAAGATGCTAAGATTTGGCATTGCAAACAAAAATGGTTGGCCGATCCCGCCTTTGTCTCTTTTCTGGATGAACAAATCAGTTTCTCTCAGTTTTGAAACTAATACAAAAGAAACTTCAGCAAGCATGAGATGGGAGGCCTTTAAGGCTTTTTATTAGAGGCCACATAATCAGCATCACAAGCTCTAAAGCAAAATTGACTTTCCAAAAGACAAAAAAATTAGAGACAAAAATAAAGGAGATAGAAAATGAGTATTATCGAACAAAGTCACCAGAATCTCATCAAAAACTATTGCTGCTTAGAGCACAATACAATTAATTATCTGCATCAAAAACGATGGCCAGTCTGTTGCGACTTAAGCAGTCCTTCTATGATTAGGGGGAAAAACCTAGGAAAGTTCTTGCATGGCGTCTCAAGCAGCTACAGAGTGAAAGAGCTATCATCTCACTGCAGAGTGATCAAGGAGAAACCATTGTAGATCTAACAGAAATAAATGAATCCTTTAGGAAATTTTATGAGGATCTTTATAGTTCAGAAATAATTAATGAAAATTCGAAACTAAAGGGATTTTTAGATAGTATAAATATACCCAGTATACCAGAAAACTTTAGGACTAATTTGGATAAAGGTATTACACTAGAGGAATTATCTGCTGCAATTGATAGTATTAAAGCAGGAAAAACTCCCGGACCCGATGGCCTCCCAATTGAAATTTATAAAAAATTTAAAAATAAATTGCTGACTCCAATTTCAGAGTCCTTCCAAAATGGCACCTTGCCATCATCTCTAAGAGGAGCATTAATTACTCTGCTCCCGAAGGCAGGTAAACCAAAAAATAAATGTGAAAACTGGAGACCTATCAGTCTGCTGAACGCAGATTTGAAAATACTTTGTAAGATTTTAGCAAAAAGAATCGAAGAAATAATAACAAAGATAATTGGGAGTGATCAGAATAGGTTCATTCGTGGCAGACAAGGCTTCCATAATGTCAGAAGGATTTTTAATATTCTTTACCATCAAAAGGCGGCTCCAGACACCGCCTTACTGTCCCTCGATGCTGAAAAAGCGTTTGACAGAGTGGAATGGTCTTATTTGTTCGAGATTTTTGCACACTTTGGGTTGGGAGAGAATTTTTGTCATTGGATAAGATTACTCTATAAGGAACCATATGCACAGATTTTGACTAACAGTAATTTTTCAAAAACTATAAAAATTAATCGAGGGTGTAGACAAGGGGACCTTTTATCTCCATTGTTGTTCATTATGGCAATTGAACCTCTGGCAATTGCAGTGAGGCCACATGATAGCATCTCTGGAATAGCCATAGGACAGACAGAGCACCGTTTAGCTTTATATGCAGATGACATTGTTTTTCTCAAAACACCAACAAACCCATCCCAGCCCTGCTAGACTTGATTAGGGAGTTCGGTAAGATTTCAGGTTATAAGATTGATAAATCTAAAACGTCCATTATGTTATTAAATCATGTAGACAGGGAAAATCCAGCGAATGTAGTTGCACAATTTAAAATCGTCAATTCTTTCTCTTATTTAGGCATTCAAATTGTTCCATTGCTTAACAATAGGGTTACAAAAATAGGAGATCTTTTTAGTTCTGTTGATAAACATCTGTTGTCTTTTGATGAAATTGTTGTCAAACACGTCATAGCTCGCAGTCAGTTCTTAAGATATTTACAACTGAGGGATTTTATTAGAACTAAACAAAATCAGTCCCTGTCCATTCCTAGCCTATCAACACTCGAAGAAATGATGGCGAAAGACTGTCAGGGAAGGGGAATCCTCAGTAAATAAGCTTGAATCCTGGAGAGAGGACCTACAGGAGAATATCTCCATTGAGGAGTGGGAGAGGGCATGTACCAAAGCACAATTACAAACAGTGAACACTCGTTTAAAATTTCTGCAGTACAACTGGTTAATGCGTTTTTATATGACCCCAGTTAAACTTAACAAAATCAATTATGCTATACCAGATGTTTGCATAAAATATGACAAAGAAAAGGGCACGATTTTCCATTGTTTATGGCAGTGTTCTCAAATAAAGAAATTCTGGGAAGAAGTGAAACAGTGTATTGAGGAAATATTAGAGATAAAATTACATTTAGATCCAAAAATATTCCTATTGGGTATCTACCCAGCTAATTGTAACATAAGAAAGAAGCATCGATTCTTTTTAGATATAGGCCTGTTGTTGGCCAAAAGAGTCATTGCAATAGCTTGGAAAGAGGTGGATAGACCAAGGATAGGTAAATGGCTTTCTGAATTAACAGCAACTCTGCCCTTAGAAAAGATCACATATGCAATCAAGGGTAAACAACATATTTTTGATAACATCTGGGGCCCCTTTAGAAATTTTTCTTGGAATAAAGACTTGTCAGGTTTGGTGGAAACACCTGGGGATGACCCATAATTAGCCCTCTGCAGCCCATTTTGGAAAAATGTTTGTCTGGTGTTGACTGTCCACTTTCTAATTTATGTGTTTATGCATTTACATGCAGTGTGTGGTTGGTTTTGTATTTATTTTCCCCATCTGTACTCTTATTTCTATTATTTATTATTTTATTATTTATTTTCATTTACTTATGTAGTATTTGTATTGTTTTTTTAATTTTTTTATTGAGTATTTAAGTTTCCTTCTTTCGTTTGTGATTTATATCTACTATTTGTGTTTTACATGGTTTGGGGCATATGTTCGGAGTCCCAGTAGTTATATGTATGTGTTATTATGTCTGAAAATAAATATTGTGTTGGAAAAAAAAAAAAAAAAGATGTCAAGTGTAAAAGTGCATACTGGTATGCAGAGCCTGCAGAGCGGAAGGCTCCAGGTATAGATGGTCTGCCTGCTGACTTTTATAAGACTTTCTGGCCAGTGATAGGTGAAGACCTGTTGTGTGTCCTCAGAGACAGTCTGAACACGGGGCGGCTGCCCCTAAGCTGCAGGAGGCTGTCCTCATCCTGCTTCCTAAGAAGGGGGACATCCAAGAGATTTAAAAAAAAAAAAAAAAAAAAAAAACTGGCGTCCTGTGTCTCTACTCTATACATGTTATAAGTGTTGGCTATGAGGCTGAGAAAAGTGATGGAGCATGTCATTCAATTCAATTCAATTCAATTGGCTTTATTGGCATGACATAACAATGTATATATTGCCAAAGCAAGCATCAGAAAAAAAGATAAGATAAGGAAAGCAATATTTACAATAAATTATTATAATTCTGTTATTCATTTTAGATGAAAAGAAAAACTAATAACAATAAAAGAAAGCAATATTTACAATCATTGAATTACAATCAACATATAATTTATACAATCTAACTGTCCCAGCAAAAAAATAAAAACAAAAAAACCAACAGCTGTGTGTCACTCGCTGTCTCTCAGTGTGTGACAGGCAGAAACATAGACTGCTGCTAATCTACAGCTCTGTGACTCTTCCCCGAGGAGGAGCGGCAGTTTTTCCTCATCTGACCATTTTAAAAACCCTTTTTGGACGGATTCAAATTTTTGGAAATATGTTTCTCTAATTAGTTCATATTTTTTACATTTGGTGAGGAAGTGTAGCTCTGTCTCAGGCTGACTGAGGCTGCAGTGGCAGCACAGCCTCTGCTCTGCAGGGAGCCAGCTCTTCCTGTGCCTCCCTGTTTCCACAGCCAGTCTGTGTTCACTCAGTCTGTACTTTGTCAAGGTTCGTCTCAGCTTTGGATCCGTCACCGTGCTCAAATAATCTGCTGTGGTGTACTGTCGGTTCAGATCCAAGTAGCACTGCATTTTGCTCTGTGTTTTGGTTTGTGTTTGCCAATAGGTGATGTAGTCTTGTTTTAGCTGTTTTGTAATTTGGTTGGGTCTGATTGGTGCAGTGCTCTGTCCCTGGGCTGTGTCTGTAGCGCAGGTTTGTGACCTCAGCCTCAGGACCAGCTGGCTCAGGGGGCTCCTGTTGCTCATCTCCTGGTATTGCAGGGCTTGGAAATGATATGAGAGGGGGTCACTTAGTTTTAGATGTGTCCAAAAGTTAATTGCTCTTTTTTGTATTTTGATTATTAGTGGGTATTTGCCTAATTCTGCCCTGCATGCATTGTTTGTGGCCTTCCTCTGGACATGTAGAAGGATTTTACAGAACTCTGCATGCAGGGTCTCAATGGGGTGTTTGTCCCACTGAGTAAATTCTTGTTTTGTAAGTGGACCCCACACCTCACTGCCATAAAGTGCAATTGGTTCAATAACACATTCAATTAATTTTAGCCAAATTCGAATTGGTATTTCAGTTTGTATATTTTTCTTTATAGCATAGAAAGCCCGGCGTGCCTTCTCTCTCAGCTCATGAACTGCATCCTTAAAGTGTCCAGTTGAACTTAATTTTATTCCTAAATAAGTATAATGTGTGCAGTACTCAACCTGCTGTGGACCAATGGAGAACCTGGGGAGAATGCCTTGAGATCTGGATCTTTTTTGGAAAAGATGATTTGGAAGATCATTATTTTGGTCTTTTTGGGGTTTACTGTCAGGCCCCAGGTCTGACAGTACTGCTCCAGCAGATCCAGGCTCTGCTGTAGACCTTGTGCTGTGGGGGACAGCAGAACCAGGTCATCTGCAAAGAGGAGGCACTTCACCTCCTGACTATGGAGACTGACACCCGGTACTGAGGACTTTTCTAGGGTAGTTGCTAACTCATTTATATAGATGTTGAAGAGTGCAGGGCTGAGGTTGCAGCCCTGACGGACCCCTCGTCCTTGGCTAAAGTATTCTGATCTCATTTTACCCATTTTTACACTGCACATGTACAAGAATACATTGATTTAATAATGTCATATGTTTTACCCCCTATACCACTCTCCAGAATTTTGTAGAATAATCCAACATGCCAAATAGAATCAAAAGCTTTTTGGAAGTCAATAAAACAGGCGTACAATTTGGTTTTATCTTGGTTTATATGTTTATCAATGAGGGTATGTAGGGTGTAAATATGATCGGTTGTTCTGTGTTTTGGTATGAATCCAATTTGGATTTTGTTCAAGACATTGTGCTCGGTAATTATTAGGGTCAATTCTCTCTGTTCTTATAAATTGGGGTTATAAGTCCCAGATTCCAGATCTCAGGAAAGAAACCTACACTCAGAACCAAATTGAATAGTTTTAATACGGCCAATTGGAATTTTTTGTCCATGTTTTTTAGCATCTCATTCAGGATGCCGTCAGGCCCACTAGCTTTTTTAGTTTTGAGGCTCTGCACTCTGCAGGACTTCCTGCTCAGTAATTGGTGAGTCTAATGGATTCTGATTATCTTTTATTGCTAATTCTAATTGAGTCAACTTCTGATGAATTTGAGATTGTTCTGTGTTTGCATTAGTTTGAACAGTGTGATACAGGGTTTTAAAATGAGTGGTCCATATATCACTGTTTTGTATGGCCGATTCTTGGTGTTGAGGTTTGTTTAGATTTTTCCAATGTTGCCAAAAGTTGTTTGTGTTGATTCCCTCTTCAATTATTGTTAGTTGCTGTTTGTTATATTGTTGTTTTTTGAGTCTGAGTGTACGTTTGTAGAGTTTCAGGGTCTCACAGTAAATAAGACGCAGATCAGCATTGTGGGGGTCTCTGTGTTTTTGGTTTGATAGCGTTCTAAGATTTTTTCTAATCGTTTTACAATCTGTATCAAACCAGTTTGTTTTTGTTGTGGTTGTTGGTTTGTTCTTGGTCAGTTTTAGTTGTGCTTCTTTTGCTGTTTGCCTGAATATATTGTTAATATTGTTCACTGCTAGATTGATGTTTTCCTTATCGCAAGAGTAAGTACAATCCAGAAAGTTATCTAAAAGTGTTTGGATTTTTGGGCTGTCAATTGCTCTCTGGTATTGTTCTGTGCTGTTTTGGTCCCATCTGTATGAGTTTGTGATTTTGTACAGCTTATTGGGTTGTGTGTGTACCATTTTAATGTCTGATCTTGTAATAAACAGGGTAATTTGGCTGTGATCAGACAGGGGGGTGAGCGGTTTAACTGTGAATGAGCTGAGAGAGGAAGGTTCAAGGTCTGTGATCATATAGTCTACAGTACTATGGCCGAGAGGTGAGCAGCAGGTGAATCTACCCAGGCTGTCCCCCCGTACCCTACCGTTGACAAGGTACAGACTGAGGCTCTGGCAGAGCTGCAGCAGCTCTCTGCCGCTCTTGTTGATGACCTGGTCACTATTGTTCCTGTGGGGCAGAGTGAAAGTGTTAGACATTTCTCCATGTGTGATGTATTTGTCCCCTTGTGGATCTGTGAGGTCAGTCAGTGTTCCTGTGCGTGCATTTGTATCCCCGCAGATGAGCACATTTCCCTGGGCCTGGAAATGGCTTATCTCTGTTTCTAGGGTGAGGAAGGTGTCGTCTGAGAAGTAGGGTGATTCGGAGGGAGGGATATATATTGCACAAATAAATAATTCCTGATCTGTTAATAAAAGCTATTTCTTTAGTTTTAACCATATGTAATATTTGCCCATTTTTAGTGGCTCAATTTGAATATGTAGATCAGATTTATACCAAATAATCAATCCTCCAGATTCCCTACCTCTATTAGTGTTGCTGTGTTTCTGAGATGGTATTATGATTTCTCTATAATTGCTGGGACAGTGGGTCATAGTGTCAGCCCAAAGGCTGAAGACTTTAGGCCCTGTATGTTCCACATGCATATAGAAAGAGATTTCATTATAAGATAGATGACAGTTAGAAGGAAACAAATGAAAACAATTTGAAACAATTGGAAACAATTGGACCGTCAAGAGAGTCACAAGCACTGAACTGTTTAAAATGTAACAAGTTCAAACAATATTAAGTAAAAAAAACAAAACATAGAAAAAAATATAAAATAAAATAAAAAAGTTGTAACATTAATAGTAGTATTTACCTTAAGTGTGTGTGTGTGTGTGTGTGTGTGTGTGTGTGTGTGTCATTACAACATTAGTTCAGTTTGGTGCAGATATACTGAAGCAGTTGTTTAATCTCCTTCATCCCCTCTGGCTCCACTCGTCCTCGGACGGCCTCTGCGTAGCTGCGTGGGGCTTGGTGTGACTCTGTCTGCTGTAGCTGTGGGACGGGGTTGGACAGGGTCCGGGGACCGGGCTCTTGGTTCTGGTAGACGTTCTGGTTTGGTGTGGGGTAGTAGCCTGAGTCAGGGCCTGTCTGACGTCGTTGCTGGACGTGGTGGTATTGTGGTGGAGGTGGTGGATGTGGGGGTCTGTGGGGTACGCTGGGTCTGGGTGGGTGTCTGGGAGATCTTTGGCTCCTGACGGGGTCTGGTGGGTAATGCAGGTCCCTGGTAGATCCTCTGGCTGGTCCTCTGGTTGGTGTGAGATGAAGGTTTTGACGTGCCACATCCTTCAGTGTTTTGGTGAATATGCCCACTGCCTGCTTTCTTAAGTGGGAGTGGTCAAACAGGTGCTCAGGAGTGATGGTTGGGTGATGTGCAACATGCACATTAGGGAGCGAGGCGCACCCTCTGGTGATGTCAGCATTCACCCTGTGGATGGTCTTGGGGTGAAAGTCTCTGCGGGGTAGTGCTGGTGGTGAGGAGCTGTTCTCTCAGCTCGGTCAGCTCCACCTCTAGTAGAGCCAGTCTGTCTCTTAGGAGGCTGCTGGTGTGCTGGTCTGCATGCTGGTTGTTACGGTCAGCCATGGGGGAGCTTTGAGCAGTGCCGTGGACCTGGCTGTCTGCTGTTCTGGTGCATGTGGTGATGGGAGAGCTCGGAGTGCTTCCTGTGCTCTTTTTCAACCCATTCTCATTCCCAAAGCGTAATATACCGACGATTTGTCACACCCCTAGACGTATCATACTGGCGCAAAGGGTACCCTTCCACGTCTGTGTGAAACGCTCTGGGTTCTCAATTGACTCCAATATAAACCTGCTCGCGGCGCTGAGAAGCGCTTAGAGCAGAGGCTTACAGCCGTCTATTCACTCCAATAATATCCCGACCACGGCCCTCCATTACGCTGCCAGCGACAATCTGAATGGAGAACCGAGGACCCTGTGCACGGAAGTATTTTTCTCCCTATTTTAAGGATTTCTTTTAATGACATCGTCAACATTTCTCAACACAAACACATCAAAGTCTCACTGATAATTCAACAATAAAATAGCTTCATGTTGTGGCTCTCAGTATCATTTTTTTCTCCTTCGATTCTGAGAAATAAACTTTTATTCGTTTGTTTTACGGCATTCCACTGGCGGACATTTCTCTCATTTTTAGTGAAAAAAACATAAATATTTTGACTTTGTTTCTGCATAAAAATGGATTTTGATTACATTTCTAGCGAGAAATATGTTTTATGTTCTTAATATTCACTCAGTGAATGTACATAATCACTTTGTGGCGAAGATCTCGCCAGAAAAAGACGATCCGCTGTGTTTTATTTTGAAATCTGTTTTATTTTGTAATCTACCGCGATCATAGCGGATGTGGTCCTATCCTCGCGGATGTGCTATGCGATCTCATTGAATCGCGCTTCACTGTAAATGGCCCCGACTCTGCTCTCCTGTTTTAGTTAAAATATCTTCATTAAACAAACATTGTTGTCTTTTTTTAGCATAGATAATATACATACAGTGTAATTATTTATTAGACAGTGTGTGATATTCGATATATTGGGTAGAAATAGGTTTTCACAGCCCTAATAGGGAAGAACTACAAAACGAGAGGTCTAGGGAGTTGTAGTTTTTTTTAATAAAACAGGTTTCTACCTAAAATTGGAAGTTGGAAATACTTAATTAGTGGCTTTCCAGGGGTTTGAGGGGATGTCAATCACATTTTTGGCATCAGAATTTAAATATTGTCTTGTTCAATGGGGGATTTGTTGTTTTTTCAGCATATCCTAAAGCCCCCCCACTCCCACCCCTTAGTGACTATGCTCACATTATAGTCCATGTCAACACCTTTCTATAACAGTAGGTCTCATGTCTGTAACCCTTTTTGTCTCTTAGTTATAATCATTTAAATATGCCCCAGGGTTAAGGTTCAAAGGTCAATATCTCAAAGCAAGAATATTATAGAACCTTGAAATTGATATATGTTACTCTCCAGGCCAATACCTTTCCGGTGATGTATTTGGTTTAGCTCTATGACAAAGTTTTATTTTTTCACATCTCGCACTCAGAGCACTCAAAGGGCTGTGGGAAGTTAGGGCAGATTTCCAAGGTTTGAAAAAAATAAAACTAACTAAAACCTAACTAAACTTCATTGATTGTTTCAAAGTCAAAAATTTGATAGAAAAATTTGTAGAAAAGTATAACGAAGGTTTTCCTCTTGTTTTTGATGTTTGTATCTCTCTTGACAATCCAAAAGTCCAACATCAAATCAGGAGCTCCTCCTCAGCATGTCATCTCTCATCAGATGTCTCTCTCTCTCCCCTCCCTATCTTTCCATCTGTCTCTCCATCTCTCTCTCCCTCCCTCTCTCCATCTCTCCATCTCTCTCTCCATCATTAGATCCCAGGCAGTAAAGGTTTTATGTATAAGATGGAGCTCCAGTCAGATGCTCAGAGTCTCTGTGATAAGTCTTTCACTGCTGTAAGTCAAATATTATTTATAACATTATCCTCTATTTTAACTCATGTTAACCCCTGATATTAATCTCTCTATATTGTCTTGTTCACTATGTTTATTTCAGAATGAACAGGTGAATTTGTAAATGGATTTTGCTGCTTTTTCAGCAGCTAAACCTGCACAAACAAGAGAAAGACCAAGCTGAGCTAATTGTGTCTAGGTGCTCCTCTGCTGTTTGCGTACATTTTACCCTCCTGTGGTCCTGGGCTCCTATTTGACCCCAGATCATTTTCAACATACCATTAATATAGGTTAACTTTCACAGAATTGCTTTTCAGCGTATGTGCCCCTCTGCATCCTTTATAGATAATATACATTTCATACATTGTTACGTGTTTTATAAATTTTTATAGCACCCATGGTCCTCGGGGGGTAAAAAAAGGACCCCATGACATCAAACTGGTTTTAGGACATGTAGAAAAAAATTATTACCAACTTTTTTTTTCACCTTTTACTGGCAACTCATGACCAACACATTGATACATATTTTTTATATTTTGATAACTTGAAAATGAGGCCTAATTTTGTATATTTGACTAAAACTGACCAATTTTAATGAAAAAAAAAGAAAATTATATATCAATGTGTTGGTCATGAGTTGCCGTAAAAGGTGAATAAAAAAGTTGGTAATATTTTTTTTTCTGCATGTCCTAAAACCAGTCTGATGTCATGGGGTCCTTTTTGACCCCCGAGGAGGATGGGTGTATATTCGACGGGAGGGCTAACAAGAGTTAAATTAGTTCAGTCAAAAGTAAGGAATTATAAGCCGGATAAAAAATGATTTAAGGTCATTCAGACAGGGACTTATCTCTATGAATTACTGTTCATGGTTTTGTGTTTGACCTAATGTTTGTTAAAAGGATGACAATTTTGTTTCAAGTACTTGAGTGCTTCTTACTTGGTTTACCATTTTCATTGTGTGTGTGTGTGTGTGTGTAGCCAGATGTAGGCAGTAAGTACACCGCCTGGTCTTCAGTGAGTACTCTGATTCAGAAGAACTACGTGATAAAGACCCACAACCCAGCAAGGTACGCACAAAGCACACACACAGGCAGGAAAACACACTGTCTGTGTTTTTGTTCATTTTTGTTTTCAATTATGGATGTCAATGTTTGATTCATTGTCGGCTACTTGCTGTTGAGATTCAGGGTTTGTACAAGGTCTTGAAAGTGATTGGAGTCACCAAAAGCTCCAAAGCATGACTTCTTCATCACATCCAGACCAAGTAAAGCTGGAGACATGGTCAAATATATTTAAAATGGTAGGACTGGATGTGACCCTCTTATATGCTTTATTTGCATACAACATTTTTTTGTTGACTAAAGTACTAAAAAAGACACAAAATGACCAAAAAAGACACAAAAAGACACAACATTACTAAAAAAAGACACAAAATGAGGAGACAAAATGACAAAAAAAAAGACACAAAATGACTGAAAAAGATACAAAATTATCAAAAAAAGACACAAATTGATCAAAAAAGACACAAAATGAGAAGACAAAAATGACCAAAACAAACACAGAAGACACAAAATAACAAAAAGACAGAATGATCAAAAAGACACAAAATGATCAAAAAAGACACAAAAGAAGCACAGAAGACACAAAATGACAAAAAAAGACTAAGACACAAAATGACCAAAAGAAGACACAAAATGATTTAAAAAGACACAAAAGAACCACAGAAGACACAAAATGACTAAAAAGAAACAAAATGACAAAAAAGACACAAAATGACAAAAAAAAGACACAAAATGACAAAAAAAAGACACAAAATGACTAAAAAGCTACACAAAATTACTAAAAAAAGGCACAAATTGACATAAAAAAGACACAAAATGACCAAAAAAGACATAACAAAAGACACAACATGACAAAAAGACACAAAATGATTAAAAAAGACACAAAAGAACCACAGAAGACACAAAATGACTTAAAAGAAACAAAATGACAAAAAAGACACAAAATGACTTAAAAGAAACAAAATGACAAAAAAGACACAAAATGACTTAAAAAAGACACAAATTGACCAAAAAAAGACACAAAATGACTAAAAAGAGACACAAACCACTAAAAAGATACACAAAATAACTAAAGAAGACACAAATTGAACAAAAGACACAAAATGACACAAAAAAGACTTAACAAAAGACACAAAATGACCAAAAAAAGACACAAAATGACTAAAAAGAGACACAAAATGACTAAAAATAGACACAAAATGACCAAAAGACATAAAGTGACTAAAAAAAGACACAAAAGGACAGAAAAACAGACACAAAAAAGGACTAAAAAGACACAAAATATATCATATGCATGACTGTATATGACTCCATACTTGGTTGACTTGAACTACTGAAATTTACTTTTCATCATATTCTGATGTAATGAGATTTTCCTGTATGTAGTTATGGTTATTCAATGAACAGTTTTCCAGGTGATTTTTATATATCAGGATCACCCTCCTTCCTCCTTCAGGTATTCTCTGACAGAAGAGGGTCTGGCGTTGGCGGAGCATCTGGAGTCAGCAGAACAGGCGACTAAAGATGTCCCAGGGCAGGCTAGAGAGGGGGCTAGAGGTGAAGGAGAGGAGCAGGAGGAGGAGGAGGGAGGTGGTCCTGGACCTGTGGACCTCACTACTACTGATGATGAAGACGAAGAAGAGAAGGACGAAGACAGACTGCAGTGAGTGTAGTTTAGAAAGTTTAACCCTCTGGGCCCCCTGTGGACATTTTCAGCCATTTCAGTCATTTTTCACGTTTGTTTTGGTAATAATTTTGGCTGTGATACTGCAAAATGACATGATTTTTGGAAGAAGAATTTTTTTCTTGATATATTTGGATATACAAATTTAAATTTTTCTCATGGGTCAATAATCATAATACACTGTGTACACATTTACTACCATTTCAGACCCTTCGGGCTGAAAATGTCAACCTCCAAAAAATGCTAAAAAAAACTTTACTGATTAATATTTTTTCTACTTTTTTCTGCATAAACCCCTTAAACAAATTGTACCCTGCTCAAAATTACCAAACATTCAAATATTTATAGGATTTTGACCCTTTAAATGCTATGCAGAGATTCTGAAGTTTGTACTACTTGCTGTTACCACACTGCTACACTGAGGCCTGTGTTCCTTGCTGTTCACTATGGCAATACTACTGTACTGTGGCCTTTCCTGTGGATACATGTACTTCTACACTGTGGCCTGTGTTGTTTGCTGTGGATATTCTACTACACTGATATCGGTGCTGGCTGCTCTTGATATACTGTGTGTTTCACTTTTTGCTTGGGCCATCTACCCTGTTATTTTTTGTGAGCTGCTCCACATGGTCTGAGCCCTCTCATCTTGCTGAGGCTAGTCTGAAGCCAAAGCATCTGCTGCAGTGTGGCTTGTCTTTAGCCTAGATCTGCTGTGGATATACTACTACACTCAGGCCTGTGCTGCTTGCTGTTGGATATACTACTACACTCAGGCCTGTGCTGCTTGCTGTTGGACATACTACTACACTCAGGCCTGTGCTGCTTGCTGTTGGATATACTACTACACTCAGGCCTGTACTGCTTGCTGTTTGCTGTGGATATACTGTGTAGCTCACTTTATTCTTTGACTCTAAGTGTTGAGAGTTGAGGATAATGGCACTTCTTCTGACTTTATTGTGTTTGCTGACTGTATGGGGTTTAGAGGCAAATGGTCGCTTCTGCGTGTGTGCTTCTAACAAAGTGACCAGCCTGCTGGTCACTGGTCACAGCTGCACTTATGCCAGTGCTGCTGTACAGCCTGTACAACAACCCCAACATCTGGCAAAAGACATGAACATATCCGCCTTGTTCAGAGACTTGCCTAAACTTCAAAGTCTTCTAGCTTTGAAAAATTATCTCACCTTTCAAAGTAGATCTTGCCTTGTCTCTACATATCAAAAGTCATACTTCACCGGAAATGTTACCAAGCAGAGATTGTTGATTGTCTTACTGTTACTCTTGTCTGGTAATGTACAACCAAACCCTGGTCCTGATCTACAGTGTATTCAGACACCTTCTGATTTTAAATCTTTGTCTGGTCTTAAATTTGTTCAACTTAATGTGCGCAGATTGTTACCCAAAATGGATATGGTCAGAATTTGGATTAAATCAACAGATGCAGATATTGTTATAATTTCTGAAACTTGGTTGACTAAATCTATTGAAAATGATCACAGTAATATATCTGGCTACAATGTTTATCGTACTGATAGGCTTAGAAAAGGTGGCGGTATTGCAATTTATGTTAAATCAAGATTCGATGTCTCAGTAGTTTTGCCTGAATCCATCTCTAAACAACTGGAATTTTTGGCACTGAATGTGGAAATATCTAAGTGTCTTTGTATTACTGTTGTTGGGTGTTATAGGCCTCCATCAGCCCCCAGTGAAGCGTTACAATCCTTAAAGCATCTTTTGTCCAAACTGAATTACAGTAAGCTTCTTTTGGCTGGTGATTTAAATTGGGACTGGCTTAATACAGTTTCAAATGATTTTAAATACTTTTGTGATTATTTTAATCTTTACCAGTTAGTTTACTCGACCAAACCTCAAAAATCCTGAGAAGTCCACTTTGATCGACTTGATTGTAACTAATGTTCCTCATAAATTTTCCTCCCTGGGTGTTTTCTGTAATGATTTAAGTGATCACTGTGTTGTTGCCACTATTAGAAACACCAAGGTCCCCAAATCCAAACCTCGTATAATTTATAAGAGGAATCTTAAACATTTTAATAAGCAAGCTTATCATCACGACTTGTCCTGTGTTGATTGGAAGAAGATAGGGCTGATACCAGATGTAGAGACGGCTTGGACATTTTTTAGGGACATTTTTATGCAAATTGTAAATAAACATGCCCCTTTAAGGAAGTACAGGGTTAAGGGACAAGAAAACCCATGGTTCTCTCCAGAGCTGGTAGATGCTATTCATGAACGTAACCAAGCTTGGGCCAAGGCAAGAAAAATGGACTCTCCCATAGATTGGTCTATTTTCAGACAATTAAGGAACAAATGCTCTTCCTTCATTAAAAAAGCCAAATCAGAATATTATTTGTCTGTGACAACTGAAAACCTAAACAATCCACAGAAATTTTGGAAAGTCATAAAGTCACTTTCAGTGAGTAAAAGCACTCTGGTTCTACCTACCTATATTTTTAAACGGCTCTACTCCTACTTATAACAAAATTGAGATTTTAAATTGTTTTAATAAGCATTTTATAAAATCTGGCTCTTTGTTTGACTCTCTTAGAACTGTCGCTGTGAAACCCTGCACAAGTCAGCCAACTTACACTGGAGAGCCTTTTAATCTTGTTACTTTTTCTGTGCAAGAAGTTCATAAAGCCCTCAAAACATTAGATCAGAAAAAAACTTTCTGTCCCAGATTTGATAGATTCTTATTTTCTAAAATTGGCAGCGGACTTTGTGGCAGAGCCTCTTACAATCCTGTTTAACCTCACAGTCGAAAAAAATGACATACCTTCTTTGTGGAAATCGGCTTTTGTCCTCCCATTATTAAAAGGGGGTGACCTTGCAATCCTGACAAATTATAGACCAATATCCAATCTCTCAATTTTGGCAAAAATTCTTGAAGCTCTTGTTAGTGAGCAAGTAAAGGAGTTTTTGTACTCAAATGATATTCTATCAAAACATCAATCTGGCTTCAAAAAACCCCCAACATAGTACCATCACAGCAGCAATGAAGGTGGTAAATGACATTACTGTACCACTTGACAAAAACTACAATGTGCATCTCTTTTTATTGATATGTCAAAAGCGTTTGACACCGTCAATCATGATATTTTAAAACTTAGACTGCGTCACTCAGGATTTTCAGAGCACACAGTTGCTTTGTTCTCAAATTATCTCAGTAATAGGTCCCAATGCATTAGATATGATGGCCCCTCTTATTTATCATTTATATCAATGACTTGGGTCTAAATGTGTCCGATGCAAATGTGCATTTCTATGCTGACGACACTGTTATTTACTGCTATGGATCAACTCTTGTTCAGGCTATTGAATCTTTACAGAAAGCTTTTGTAGCTGTACAAAACTCATTCATTCACTTGAAACTGGTTCTCAATGCCGATAAAACAAAGCTTATGTTATTTTCTAACAGTAAAAAATTGCCTCAAATGGTTCCCCCAGTGTCCACTCTTGAGGGCAGCGAAATAGAGTTGGTTCGTATGTATAAATACTTAGGAGTCAGCCAAGGCTAGGGTTAGGGTTAGGTATGAATTTGTTTCTCGACTGCTCAATTGCAATCGGAGTGTCAAATGTTGAACACATTTCCACACAGGAGATGAGATTTATGTATATATCATTTGCAGTTTATTAACAATGCAGAAAATATAAAACACAACTTTGCAACAAATTTTCAACAATTCATTATTAATAATAATAATAATAATAACAACTCATTTTTACAAAAATGGCGAAAATGCACACACGCAAAAGGCATCAATATATCAACAAACAATTTGACACCATTTTTGAACATTTTGAACTCTTGACCACTCTCTATTTCTTAACCTTTCATCAGCCATTGTGCTCCTGAGGTGAGTTTTAATCAGTTTCAATGCAGAGAAGCTTCTCTCGCAGGAAGCTGTGCTGACTGGTGTCACCACAGCAATCTTGCAAAGTTTCAGGTAAGTAGACCTACCACTGGGTCCTCTTGGATGAGCAAAAGTAGTGCTGGAGACAGCTGGCTCTGGGTCTGGCTCTTCTGGCTCACCGACATCTTCATCAGAATTAGACGCCTCTGTGTCCTCCTTCGATGGAACTACATTGTATAGAGTAATCAAAATAAAAATGCAACCACCATTAAAAAAACAACACTCATCAGTAACCAACATTTCAAAATATCTAAAACTCAACTTAATTACTGAACTGAGCATGTGACTGTTTCTGTCTATGCTCTGACCTGGTGATGATGGGCTGTGCTGTGCCTCATACGCTCTCTCCTGACTAGTCCCAGGAAGGGAGCTGCCACCTTCGTCTTCGGTGTCCTCCCTCAATGGAACTACATTGTGAAAAAATGAAAATATTAGTGTAAGCAAAACAAAAATACAACCACCATTAAAAATAACAACAGCAACACATATTATCAGTAACCAACACTTCAAAATATCTAAAATTTGACTTCAGGGTTCCTACACATTTGAAATTTCCAGACCCTAATTCCCAGACTTCTCAGTAAAATAAATAAATAAAATAATTTGTGACATTTGAGTAATTAGATGTGTATCATGTGAATAGATTATGCAATTAATCATTTGTTTTCATTATTCTGATTTTGTATGCCATTATGTCACCAAATTATTTCCAGGAGATTGTAGCTAGGTAGTGCATGCAAATGAATTAACCCAAATATCTTCAGATAACCCAGATAGGCATTAGATAAATATATTATTTCCATACAATAGTTTCCATTTTCCATACTTTTCCAGACCTGGAAATGTATAAAATCAAATTCCATTCTTTCCATACTAACGTAGGAACCCTGTAACTTGAGCATGTGACTGCTTCTGTAGATGCTCTGACCTGCCGAAGATGGGCTGTGTGCTTCACACTCTCTCTCCTGACTAGTCCCAGGATGGGAGCTGCCAGGACTGAGTTCTGTCTGTCTGTCTGCCTCCCTCATCTTTGCCTGACTTGCTTCTCTTTAAAAATAAGTCATATATCTTGTTCCCCTGTTTTTTCATTCTCAACTGACCCTATAAAAAAATAAGCCAGTCTTGTTCCTCCTAGCATCACTTACAATCACACAATGTTATTAAATCCCCCCTTCAAGCCTAAAAAATGTCAGGGCAAATAGACCACTGTAGACGTAACTTTAATATTCAGACATTTCAGCTAGTTGACAGGCTAGCTACAGTCTTCACGTTACATTTCATTTAAGGTAACAGAGCATGAAACAGCTAGCTGGATGATTGTCTGCTAGTTTCACTCCTCTAAAATAATTGGAGAAACACGTGAATATATATAACGTTAGCAACGCAAGTTAATTAATTGTAGACGTTAATGTTGAGCGGCGGTTGGAAGCTGACACTGGTCATCTGTATACGCCATGAGATGTAGCCTAACGTTTGTTTGATAGCGTGCCTCTCTGCTTGTAGCAAAAAAAAAAAAAAAAACGATCTCCTATCTGAACACTGATTCACTCAGCTTCAAGCCACTCATAGAAAATCTTGTGAAGAAGCTGAGGTTAAAATTGGGTTTTTATTTTCGAAATAAGTTGTGTTTTTCTTTTAATGTAAAAAAACGTCTTGTCACTGCAACGTTTTTATCTGTGTTGGATTACGGAGATCTTTTGTACATGAATGCTGCTGCTAAATGTCTTAGAATGATTGATACTGTTTATCATGCTTCTCTGAGGTTCATTACTAACTGTAAGATGTCCACTCACCATTGTGAATTATACTCTCGGGTAGGATGGCCTGCTCTGGCCACTCGAAGGGCTAGTCATTGGTATACTTTCATTTATAAGGCAATATTGGGACTGCTGCCTTCGTACATTTGCAGCTTAATTACTGTGAGAAATGCAGGATCTTATTCTCTTCGTTCACAAGATCAATTGTTGCTTTCTGTCCCTTATGCTTGTACGGAGTTGGGTAAAAGGGCATTTGTTTACTCTGCACCTTATGCATGGAATATGCGCCAGAAAGAATGAAAATAAACTGAATTTGTTTCTTTGAGCACTTTTAAATCCAAACTAAGAGTTATTGAGGCCAATTCCATAACATGCACTTGTTTCTCATGACGTGTTTAAGGTCTGTATGTTATGTAAATATGTAACTGTATTCTGTGTTTGCTGCCTCTTGGCCAGGGCTTCCTTGAAAAAGAGGTTCTTAATCTCAATGGGATATTCCCTGGTTAAATAAAAGTAAAAAAAAAAAAAAACATTTTATGTTTTTTTTTTCTTTGAAAAACAGTGACATCATGGAATCAAACTGGCATTTAAAGGGTTGAAATCCTGAAAATAATTGAATATAGGGCTGCACGATTCTGGAAAAAATGTGAATCACGATTTTTCTGCTTAGAATTGAGATCACGATTCTCTGGCACGATTTTTTTTCACAAAATGTTTATTGCACTGATGAACTTTGACAAAACAAAAAAAACATTGCTTTGGCAAGGGCATAGTAGTAGTTAAATCATTGGAAGATAAATTACTTTAACAAAAATAAAAATTGAGACATGCAGGTGATAACAACTTCCCCCTATCATCATATGCACAGTCTGATTTCCATAGAACGTAGAGTGTATGTTGTACAGTGTTTATTGGGGCCATATCTTTGGCTAGGTGATATGTGATAGCTGCTGTGCTCTCCTTATGTCTACTGGAGTTTGGTGGGTATTTTGAATCGATGTTTTTTTAACGATTTATCGTGCAGCCCTAATTGAATATTTGATAGTTTTCATTAGGACTGAAGTTAATTGAAAGATTTAACCCAAAAATGTTGAAAAATATATATATCAGTAATATTTTTATAGCGTTATTTAGAATTGGACATGTCTGCCATCAAGTGGCCAAAAAGGGGTTTTCACATTTCAAATCTGACACTACACAAAAACTAAAAATGCATCAAAATCTATTTTGTTCTTAATCTTTGACATATCCAAGGCGGTGATTAAAAACCAATGCCCAAGCCAAAAATTATTTATTATATGTAAAGTAACGTGAAAATGTAAAGCATTTAAAGAGTTAAAATCCTCAAAATCTTTGAATGTTTGCTAGTTTTTAGCAGGGCGGAAGTTGATTAAGAGGTTTATGCAGAAAAAAGTGGAAAAAATAGTAATCAGTAAAGATTTTATAGCGTTTTTTTTGGAAGTGGACATTTTCGGCCCGAAGGGTCTGAAAGGGGAGTAAGTAAGAGTAATTACTTAATCTCTCTCTTAGTCTTCCTGTTCCTGCTGCAACAAAACCAATCTTTGTTTCTCTGCAGCTGCGTGGAGAGGCTGATCTGTACTGGCCAGCCCAGCAGGGAGGCTGATGGGATGGGCTCATCTGGAAAACCCCAGAATTCAGAGACGAGGAGCAGAAATCTGAATGCAGCACGTCTTCTACCTGGCACCTATGAAATAATCCTCTGTGTTGACTTCATAGAGACGACTGGGTGAGTGAGAGAGATGAGCTGCTGTGACCTCTAGGATAATCACAGCCTCATGAAACTTTACAACCACAAACTAGAGACCTAGAGCATTCAGAGGATGTGCAGCTTCCCTACGTTTATTGACAATACGAGGGTTTCTCAGCAGTTTGTAGAACAGAAGTGCTCATCATCCATGTGATGAAAATACAGAAATCTCCAAAATGACCAAAGTTTTTGAACCCAAATCTCAGCATGGATTCTTCTATGTTGTTCCAAAGGTCTTTATATATTAATATATTATATTTTTTCTGACCATTTTATCCATTCTCCATATGAATAAAATTGCATTATTGAGCACCAAATGTGTGTAACAAATGGTATTAACCCAAAAGTTGCTGCAACAGCTTCTGGGTCCCAGTTGAACCTGGACTGGACTTTAAAAAGCGTCCCCTAATGTTATGACTCTTTATTCAGCATAATAAGCTTCAATAAATAATTCATTCATTAAGTCATTTTAACCCTCTGGAGTCTCCATAAGCGCCAAAGCATGACTTCTTCATCACATGGCTGTAAACTCCTTGAGGCCAGTTTCAGTTTGATGATGATATACCAAGTAAAACTGGAGACTATAACATATATTTTGTATAAAATATAGAACTGGATGTAACCTTTGTTCACATCTGTAACATTTAAAATTCTTTATTGAGCATGATAGTGTTTTGAAAGTAAAAAAAAGATTCAAAATCACATTGTATGTTGGACCAAATGACTAATAAAGACATAAAAGGATCAAAAAAAGACACAAAATGAATAAAAAGAGAAAGAAAAAGACACAAAATGACCAAAAAAGACACAGAACCATAATACCTATCATTGATCTGACTTCATTTTGAGCGTCCTGAGTTATTCCTGAACGTCTACATATGTTTATTTCTTTAAGAAAAATGAAAAAATAGCTTTGTTAGAGCGATCTAAAAAAACGGTTACATCTCCCTTTTTCAGAAATCTTCCTGTGTTTTTAATATGGGAGCCAATGAGGCTGTTGGTGCGTGTTGGTGACGCATCTGTGCGTCCTACGCCCAAACTATAATTCTGACAGCTTTACCAGAGGATTGTGAGTGAGAAGACAAATTTTCCTACGTTTCTATGTATAAATTATTTCTGTAGAGTGGAATTTGCGGCATGGAGCGCAGTTTTCAAATTCATTTTTTGACAATTTTTTCTTTCCCTCCACACTCTGGCGATGATGTCACACACTGTGACACGAACATTCCGTGCAATACATACCCATTATAATCTCAGAATTTCTCCAAAAATGATCATGGTCATTGAACAGGGATTGATAAAAAACTATATGACATATCGAAACATGGATTAATACACCGATACACAAGACTTGTGTCTACTATTTAAAGTTTAAATGGGGTCTCTAGGTGAAATTATGCCGGAGAAGTAGACGTTTAAAAATCTCCAATTATTGTTCTTTTTCGCTCATTTTTTTTCGGCCGTCCCATTCATTTCAATGCTAAATTTTGGGCAGTTTTTCGTATTTTCAAAATTCGTATTCCGTAGAGAAAAAAGTAATAGCACATCGATCCCGATCAAACCGCACGTTTTGATATATAATTTGTTCTGCAACTCTTCAAGTTGTAGGACTAGTAGCTGGACGAAATTGCGTCCGGAAGAGGAAGAAGAAAAAATCCACAGTATAACAGTAGTGCTCGGTGCGATTGCCCCGTGGCCCTAATTATAGTTACAGTTAGATGCAGCCCTAGCAATGTGGCCTTTAAACACTAACTGGGACGATATCAACATACTGGTTGATGGGAAAAAGCAGATAAAAATATTAAATTCAATTCAATTCAACTTTATTTATAGAGCGCATTTCATGCACAAGGCAGACTCAATGTGCTTCACAATGTATACACATAATTACAGTTTAAAAAAAACAACAAAAAACACAGAAAAAACAAACAAAAATTGATTACAAATTAATTGAAGAGTGCAGGTAGACAAGCTATTCCATATTCACCACATATACACTTACTTACTCACACATGTGCACCCACTCCCACAACCGCACATGCACACAATTCAACCAAATGCTGTAGAGAAAAGATAGGTTTTTAATCTGTTTTTAAAAATGGCTATTGATGTGGCAAGTTTAACTGTGTCAGGCAGGGTGTTCCACTCGCGGGGCATAAATACTAAAAGCTGCTTCTCCTTCTTTGGATCTGGTGTGAGGGATGAGTAAGTTGCCACTGCCTGTTGACCGAAGTGTTCTTGCTGGGGTGTAGGTGATGAGCATATCTGTGATGTACTGAGGTGCAAGGCCGTGTAGTGCTTTATAAACCAGGAGCAGTATTTTGAAATCAATTCTTATTCTAACTTATTCTAAAATATGTAATTAAAGATTAAAAACATAACCTAAACTAAAACACCCTGACTTTTGGTCGACTAAACTTAAATGAAAAACAGGACAACTTTGACTTATTATTGGATTAAGGAATAAGTAAATATAATCATAACCATCCAGGTGTGTGTATATTTAATGACCATCCAGGTGTATGTATATTTAATAACCATCCAGATGTGTGTATATTTAATGACCATCCAGGTGTGTGTATATTTAATGACCATCCAGCTGTGTGTATATTTAATAACCATCCAGGTGTGTGTATATTTAATAACCATCCAGGTGTGTGTATATTTAATAACCATCCAGATGTGTGTATATTTAATAACCATCCAGCTGTGTGTATTTTTAATGACCATCCAGGCGTGTGTATATTTAATATTTAATAACCATCCAGGTGTGTATATATTTAATGACCAGCCTGGTGTGTGTATATTTAATTACCATCCAGGTGTGTGTATATTTAATAACCATCCGGGTGTGTGTATATTTAATAACCATCCAGGTGTGTGTATATTTAATAACCATCCAGGTGTGTGTATATTTAATGACCATCCAGGCGTTTGTATATTTAATAACGTGTCTGATTTGTCTGCAGCGGCAGCAACCACCGTAAGCAGGAGCTGGTCAAAGAGCTCCAGAGGAACGGAGTCAACTTCCACGTTCGGAAGCTAAACGTTGGAGACTTCCTGTGGGTCGCTAGAGAAAAGCTTGCACCTGTTCCAGGTAACACACACACACACACACACTGATAAAACTCGTGGAAAAATATAAGAGAAAACATCAGTGAATGGATTATTTTTGAAACCTAATTTTACATAATGTGGAACACTTTACTATTGCTGCTCTCTATTCGTATGCCTGGAAACTGCTCTCAAAAAATGATTTTTTTTTTGACATTTTTCAAATTTTTGACATCCCATAATCTGGTGTTTTTCTGTCATTTATGGCCAAACTATATGCTTATATGTATCAACAAACAACAAAAATTTTGTTACATTTTTAGGCATTTTAAAATTTGATTTCATTTTTGACGAAAATCGACATGCTGTAACATGACCCCCAACCCAAGTTATTTGAAATTCCAAGATGGCGGCCATTTTTCAAGACGGCCGACACCTTAGTGGAGCAATTGAATGATATAATGCAGGGGTCACCAACTACATTCATCGGAGCGCCAGAATTTTACTGGACAGTCACGTTCAAATTTTGGCATAACATTATTATTTAATGTTTATGTATTGTTGGGGGGGGGTTACCAAAACAAATACTGCATAACTGGAAAACCAAAATTTTGCTCCTTTCAAAATAAAACAATATGCAGTTCGTGCACAACTTCACATCAGCATAATTTGTCTTTCTCATGCTCAGATTTGTTCTCCTCATGCTCACATTTTGCGCTCACATTTCTTCTTCTTGGACACAAACATTTCGCTCGCACTCAAATATGTCCTGTGCGCGCTCAAATCTAAAGTCTACGCGCTCAGATCTCAACTCTGCGCTCTCAAAACTTTTGTGCTCGCACCCAGAACACGCACGTCCTCTCAGGTTGAGGTGTCTGCTCAGACTGAACGATGTCCCGCCCTGCGCTTAAAATAGTGTGTTTCACCAGCCAATAGGGAGACAGCTAGATTGTGGCCCCGTCTTGGGTGCGTTCCCTCGCCTTTTTGAGCGCTCCGTAGGGGCGGGTATATGGTCTGTTTGTAAAACTGCTTCTCTCTTAAAATACACCAATTTACCATATTAGCCAGCTATTTGAATCGTCACCTATTTAAGACGCAGCATATTTATGTAGAATTAATCTTAACTAGTCCTAAAAAGAGTTATCGTAGTTTAGATTATATATATATTTTTTTTTAATTATTATTAGGGCCTCGGGGCAATCGCATCGAGGTCCCATACAGCTATAGCTGTAGGGACCAGTGCTCGGGGCACTACTGTTATACTGTGGATTTCTTCTTATTCCTCTTCCGGACGCAGTTTCGTCCCGCTACTAGTCAAATATATATCAAAATGTGCGGTTTGATCGGGATCGGTGTGCTATTACTTTTCTCTACGGAATATGAATTTTGCATTGAAATGAATGGGACGGCCGAAAAAAAATGAGCAAAAAAGAACATTAATTGAAGATTTTCAGACGTCTACTTCTCCGGCATAATTTCAGCTAGAGACTCCATTTAAACTTTAAACAGTAGACACAAGTCTTGTGTATTGGTGTATTACTTTGCGTTTTGATAGGTCATATAGTTTTTTATCAATCCCTGTTCAATGACCATGATCATTTTTGGAGAAATTCTGAGATTATAATGGGTGTGTATTGCACGGAATGTTCGTGTCAGAGTGTGTGATGTCATCGCTCAGAGTGTAGAGGGAGAGGTAAAACTGTCAAAAAATAAATTTTAAAACTGCACTCCAGGCCGCAAATTCCACTCTACAGAAATAATTTCTTCGTAGAAATGTAGGAAAATTTGTCTTCTCCCTTACAATCCTCTGGTAAAGCTGTCAGAGTTATAGTTTGGGCGTACGACGCAAAGATGCGCCACCAAAACCACCAACAGCCTCATTGGGTCCCATATTAAAAACGCAGGAAGATTTCGGAAAAAGTGAGATTTAACTGTTTTTTTAGATCGCTCTAACAAAGCTATTTTTTCATATTTATTAAAAAAAAACATATGTAGAGGTTCAGGGAGAACTCAGGACACTCAAAGTGAAGTCGGATCAATGATAGGTATTATGGTTTTGCCAAAAATGCTTTCTGTTCGAGGCCAGAAATTTCACTCTGTCCACCTCTGGCTGCTTTCACTCTGCCAGAAGATTCCACAGCTGTTTATTCCGTTGATTGCTCTGCTCTGATTGGTCGACCCCAACGCTTTGATGCTTTGATGTAATTACAGTTACAGATACACGCACGCACACACACACACACACACACACTGGTCATTAAATGTAATAACAGTTAAAGATACACGCACGCACACACACACACTGGTCATTTAATGTAATAACAGTTAAAGATACACGCACGCACACACACACTGGTCATTTAATGTAATAACAGTTAAAGATACACGCACGCACACACACACTGGTCATTTAATGTAATAACAGTTAAAGATACACGCACGCACGCACACACACACACACACACACACACACACACACACACACACACACACACACACACACACACACACATACATATGCGCGCGTAAGCGTGCACACTCCTCCAGATACAAATGTTTCACAAACACACACATTTTGAGGTTAAAGGGCATAGGTTGCTGTATAAATAAATACTTGAAGAGGAATGTTTGTTGTAGGTGTGCTCCTTGTATATTATATAGTATCATAACAATACTAGTATTAATTGTTTGAAATCTCTGAAGAATCTCATCATAGTGTACACACACCGGCAGTAGCCCCCGTGGCCCTTTCAAAATTTCCCCCAGAGGAAATTTTCTAGTTATTATTATTATTTATATATTGATTTTTTTTTTCACTAGTATAGTGGTGTCACGATAGTCCAGTGGTGAAGTACACTGCCAACTGTTGCATATTAAACCATGGGACGCCGGTTCCCATCCCGTCCGTCGCATTCTTGCTGCATGTCTTTTTATGATTTGAAATTTAAATTGATAAATTAATATAACAGTAATACAATCCTTGTAACCAGCTGATTCTCTTATTGAAACGTTTAACAAGAGATGATGGGTAAATAGACTTGGCTACGTGATTAAAAAGGTATAATGAATAACATTGGTGCGTGTAATGCAGTGTATCACCGTGCTATTTACGCGGTCAAAACCAGGGGGTGCATAATCAGGCTAATGTTGGTAATGCTTTCACAAGAAGAAGACTTTGAGCAGGATTCGGAGCGCGTCAGCGAATGGTGGGAGACGAAATGGACTCGTACTTATCAACATATATAGCGGGCCTTTGTCGGCAAGGTCGGCACTAGGGACAGCAACTCATTATGAATGAAGTGACGTCAGCGGGGATTCCCTTCAGCTCGCGCATCATTATGTGTGCCTACCTGCCGCTGGTTAGATCATACGTTGCCAATTATTGTACTTTCGTTGTACATGTTACAATGAAGGCCCGCTATATATGTTGATAAGTACGAGTGTCAAAATGATTACTGTACTGTTATTGAAACTACTGTATATGATCGATGTGTTTTGAGTTGTAGCAACATTTAGCAATGAACTTACTTGAGGTCTTTGGCCATCCATCTTCTTCTTGTGAAAGCATTACCAACATTAGCCTAATTATGCGCCCCCTGGCTTTGACCGCGTAAATAGGACGGTGATACACTGCATTACACGCACCAATGTTATCCTCAAATCATTAACATCATCATAGCGTATTTTTCATTATACCTTTTTAATCAAGGAGCCAAGTCTATTTACCCATCATCTCTTGTTAAACGTTTCAATAAGAGAAGCAGCTGGTTACACGGATTGTATTACTGTTACATTAATTTATCAATTAAAATTTTAAATCATAATAAGACATGCAGCAAGAGTGCAGCGGACGGGATGCGAACCGGCGTCCCATGGTTTAAAATGCGACAGATGGTAGTGTCCTTTACCACTGGACTATCGTGACACCACTGTACATATGAAAAATAAAAAAACATATATGTATATATAAATAATAATAATAAAAAAAAATATATATATATATAATCTAAACTACGATAACTCTTTTTTAGGACGACTTAAGATTAATTCTACATAAATACGCTGTGTCTTAAATAGGTGACGATTCAAATAGCTGGCTAATATGGTAAATTGGTGTATTTTAAGAGAGAAGCAGTTTTACAAACAGACCATATACCCGCCCCGACGGAGCGCTCAAAAAGGCGAGGCAACGCACCTAAGATGGGGCCACAATCTAGCTGTCTCCCTATTGGCTGGTGAAACACACTATTTTAAGCGCAGCGCGGGACCACGTTCAGTCTGAGCAGACACCTCAACCTGAGAGGACGTGCGTGTTCTGGGTGCGAGCATAAAAGTTTTGAGAGCGCAGAGTTGAGATCTGAGCGCGTAGACTTTAGATTTGAGCGAGCACAGGACATATTTGAGTGCGAGCGAAATGTTTGTCCAAGAAGAAGAAATGTGAGCACAAGCATGTGATTTTTAAGTGCACGCACACATTTTGAAAGAAAGCAACAGAAATCTGAGTGCGAGCGCAAAATGTGAGCATGAGGAGAACAAATCTGAGCACGAGAAAGACAAATTATGCTCTCAAACTGAAAATCTACGCTCACTCCGATGACACAGATTTACTTCCATATGTTTCGACTACCACCGGGAAAGTCTCATGCAACACCCTCTCAAATGTCCGCTCACTCTGCGTGCCTCCACAACAAGTTAGCCCCCAGAGTGATTTAGAGACTCTGGAGGTGACGTATGGTTTTCGCCGTTGCTAACTGTGCACAGCAAGTGATCATCAACAAAGCAGCATGGCTAATTATTATGCACAGTGTCTCCGCTGTACATAGTGATCGTGAATTAACGGTACGCGCTAACTGTGCACAGAGTGTCCGGTGCTTGTTGTAAACAAACAGATCGCTAAGTGAACACCTCCTGCAGCAGCAGCACATAGACACTGTACTGCTACAGAGCTAACTGCCGCTAACGGCGGCTCTTCTTAACGAGCCGGCCTCCGGCACCATGCCGGAGATCTTCAAGCCCTGATTTAAACAGTGCAGCGAGTTTGTCCTCATTAAATAGAGTCATATATGGTGGGGATTACTGATAGTTAAGAGTCTCAGTTGTCGTAGCTGTTTTCAGTTGCTTTAATAGTGTGGACCACATTTCTCCTTGATTTACAATTTTGGAATCCAGTCAGGGGCCGGATTGGAAAGTTCGGCAGGCCGGATTCGGCCCGCGGGCCGCCAGTTGATGATCACTGATATAATGGTTTATTTGGTGATACAAGCATAAACATTGGCATGAGCAGTATCTGTAGGTCACTTGACTATAAGCAACGCACAGTTACTTGAAATTCCAAGATGGCGGACAATTTTCAAGATTGCCAACACCTTAGTGGAGCAGTTAAGTGATACAATGGTTTATTGGGTGATACACACATAAAAACTGGCATGAGCAGTATCTGTGGGTCACTTGACAATAAGCCACCCACAGCCACTTGAAATTTCAAGGCGGCAATTTTTTTTTCAGGATGACTACCGCCTGCCATGTGGATCTTTTAAATTATGAATTTTCTCATAGAAATGTATTGGGTTCCTCAAGAGAGGTTGTTTGACTGTGCTTTGTCTGACTCCTTGCCCACAACCTGTCCAGTTTGGTAAAACCTGTCAGGAGTTCCCTCCCACCGGCATAGCTCTCAGGGTTCACCGAGGTACACAAGCTCACTTACCATGAGGGCTTCTTTCAATACTTTTTTAAATTACTTTTTTAAAAACTAACTGCCATTATACATGCCAAATAAATACAAAGGGGTGGGGAAACACAGTTGTGGTGCTGAACGGACATTGCTCCAAAATAATAATTGAGCAATGGTTAATACTGAATGGCAATAATGACAAATCCAGAGGCAACAGCAGCTCTGGCTGACACAGAACCATGACAAACAGTATCTGAAACTATACTAGGGAACTAAACTGAAAATGTGAAAGCAATGTTACAAAGTAACAACTGAACATGTCATAGTAATAGGCTGGTGACAAAGTAGAACATAATGCGCCGATGTGGCGAGAGGAGGCCGAGCCATAGGCCTACACTTGAAAACACAAAAGACATCAGGGAATAACACTGGCAAAAGAAACAAGCAAACAAGTTCTAGCAGGGGCAACTACATAGGCATGTGCAACTGAGTCCATATCTGTAGCACTTACACTTTCCAGTACATGCCTTGGTGCACCCACATTTTGTCAACTCCCAACAACTCTCCGCAATAGGTGGAAGTGGAGTCCAGAAGACTTTCCACTCCTTGTCCTGCCTTTCTCCATACATATCCAGCCTCATAATGAGTCTGGGACCTTCTTGACCTCTTGACATGGATATCTTTGGTATCTTTAGTGTCTTTAGCAGCAGTAGGTGCTCTCGTTTGTGCCCTTTCCAGCTGTGTGTTGTTGAACATAAGTTTACAGGTTGAATGATATTTTGCTCTGTTTCTTGTCAATGTGCTTTCTATGCCATCACCTTCATCGAGTCGGGTTGGACTAATTAAGATAGACAGAGCATTTATTTTATGAAATAATGGAACATTTCTTGCAATGGTATCATAACCAGTACGATCTTGGTGTCCTGCTGATAAATGAAACATCTCTACCAGTTTGTTTTCTCAACTGTTATGATGGCTTCTGCAATGTCTGCAGCAAATTCATAGGCAGAGGCTGAGGGTTTATCCTTTTACCACCTTTTAATAAGCACTTTGATGTATGGGATACAACTAATTTCATGCCTTAACCTTACACTTAGTCTGATTGTTCATCCAATGCCATTTTTACCCTGTACGATCTGTACACCACCCGGTTAACTAAAACTACTCAGAGTTGTCATCTCTTCTTTGACTAACTTTACAATTGGCTGACATTGAACCCCACTCTGAGTTTAACAGCAGTCATATATCACCAGTGTGCCCTGGTAGTGCAGATACTCACTCTTGTCTAATCTGTCTATGGTCAACAAATCAACACAACTGTATTTTGAAGTGTTAAAACTTGTTCTTTAGAATAATCTAAAACCAAATACATTTCTATGAGAAAATAGATTTTTTGAGGATCCAGGGGCCGGCCATCTTGAAAATAGAAATTTCAAGTGGCTGGGAGTGTTTTTTTGTCAACCCAAGTAACTGTGGGTGGCTTATTGTCAAGTGAACCATGGAGACTGCGCATGCCAATTTTTATGCTTGTATCACCAAAAAAAACATTATATAATTTAATTGCTCCACTAAGGTGTCAGTCATCTTGAAAAATGGCCGCCATCTTGGAATTTCAAGTAACTGTGGGTGGATTATTGTTAAGTGACCAACAGAGACTGCTCATGCCAATTTGTATGGTTGTATCACCAAATAAACCATTATATCACTTAACTGCTCCACTAAGGTGTCGGCCATCTTGAAAAATGGCCGCTATCTTGGAATTTCAAGTAACTGTGGGTGGGTTATTGTCAAGTGATCAACAGAGACTGCTCATGCCAATCTGTATGCTTGTATCACCAAATAAACCATTATATCACTTAACTGCTCCACTTAGGTGTCGGCCATCTTGAAAAATGGACGCCATCTTAAAATTTCAAATGTCTCGGACAATTTTCTTGTTAAGTGACCCATGAAGTGTGTTCATGCCAATTTTCACGCCTGTATCATAAACTGAACGATTCTGCCAAAAATGAGCACTTAGCCGCTCCACTATATGTAGATAAAGTCGTAAATATTTAATAAATTAGAGGAGAGTTGTTAAAATGTAATGAATTCAGTATTTACGGCATTAATCTCATAATTAATTACCTAATTAAGTATGCCTTTTTTTTTTTACTTTTTTTTTTTTTTCAATTTTGAACATCCCAAAATCTGGTATTTTTTCTGTCGTTTCGAACACATATTGTACTATAGAAAATGAACCCTGTTTGATTCACACAGATGTTTAGACAGCAAAGAATCATCTCATTGGTTCCAGGTAGAAGCTGGCTGCTTGTTGCTCAGCTAGCTGAATACCTGATTGTCTCTCCAGGTGAGTTGCGAGCTCCTGCAGGCAGGGAGCTGGTCCTGGATTACATCATCGAGAGGAAGAGGATGGACGACCTGTGTGCCAGCATCATCGACGGACGATTCAGGGAACAGAAGGTCTGAGTGGAGATTATTCTCAACTCATTCATCAGCTTTTTATTGTAGGACAGACTCAAGACATGTGATTTTACAACTGGACCAATATTTAGTCTCACACCTCCACTATGAAAGTCAATAAAAAACATAATGACAAGAATTCTGTATAATAAAATAAAATGAAATAGGGAGTAAAGATACAAACTATACAACTAAAATGTATAAACAGACTATAATAAAGTCATTTTTAAGCACTTTTAGGTATTTTAAAATCGGACCATTTTTGACATTAATCAACATACTGTAGTTGACTTTTTTTGGGTCAAATTTTTGGACATAATATGGTGTTTTTTTTGTCATTTATGGACAAACTATGCTCTAATATGTATCAACAGACTATAATTCATTCATTTTTAGCATTTTAAAATTTGACCATTTTTGACAAAAAAACAACATACTATTGGACAAAAATAGTCATACTATAGTTACAATACACAATTTTCATCATAATTGTCAAATTTTAAAGTGCCTAAAAATGATTAACAAATTACTTAATTATAGTCAATTGATACATATTAGAACATCGTTTGCCCATAAATTACTGCGGAAGCCATAAACGGCCATACACTCATATATATTTTTTCCCCCCTTTTTCTCGAGATAACAAGATAATTATCTCGAGATCTGTAGTCCAGACGCATAGCCAGTCATGGGCTTGGCGGCACTGGCCTGTCCATTTAACTCACTGGCCACCCAGCCAAGTTTGATAAAAACATATTTTGTTACAAAAAAATATAAACATGTATGTAAGAAAGCAAATAAATGTATACCGTACTTTCCGCAATATAAGGCGCACCGGAGTATAAGCCGCAGCAGCTAAATTGAATGATGTGTACATATATAAGCCGCACTGTCGGTCTTGCTCTCGTTCTGTCTCTCGTACCACTCTCGGTTTCACTTTTACTTTTGCGCGCTACCTGTTTCACTCTTTTCCGGCGCCCTGTCAGATTGGCTCGGGGTCCTTCGTCTGCCGCTGATTACGGCACGGCGACTCCGACAAACTAAGTAGTAGCTTTCGACACAAATACACACAGACAAGTGAAAAATAGCTTAAAAGTATATGAAAGACCCCGAGCCGATCTGGCAGCCGAGCCGATCTGGTACGTACACCTGCCTCCAGCTTTTCCTGCTGTAGCCCGCCGCTCCTCGCGGACCGGTCATAGAGCCCATAGAGTTAAAGTTGGTGGACTGTAACCTGCAAAATCCATAGATTTAGGAGGTAACCTAGTGGCCGTTAGCTGTAAAAATCCATAGATTAGTCGCACCGTTATATAAGCCGCAGAATCGAAAAATGGGGGAAAAGGCGCGGCTTATAGTCCGAAAATTACGGTAAATGTTTTTGTAACCCGGCCCGTGTGGGATGAGTCTCTCCACACCCTGGAACTCTGTGTTGTGTTGTTTATGATGATGTAGGGCGGAGGAGGGACCAGTCGGACACGGGTGGTCGTTACATTTGAGGCTTGGACCGCGTCGTGCTTTATTTCTCACAACGGCTGGCAGCTCAACCTTAAACAGTACAAGTAAACACTGGCGTGAGACAACAGCAAGTCTAAAGGCTGGTGTTGTGTCCCTACTGGTTTCCACACTAACTGCTTGCCATGGGCTATGATCTGCGCATTTTCAAGGCTTCACCTATATCGGTGGCGCAATCTAAGTGAGCCTGACGTCGTGGTGAACTACATAGCTGACCAGCTACGAGCACATACCAGGGATCATGGATCAGTTTGCATATGGTCATGTTGCCTTATTCTGAAGAGGACATGCCCTTGAAATGGGTGTTTCAACAAGACAATGACCTCAAACACACTATTAAATGAGCAAAATCTTGGTTCCAAACCAACAACATTGATGTTATGGAGTGGCCAGCCCAATCCCCAGACCTTAATCGAATTGAGAACTTGTGGGGTGACATCAAAAATGCTGTTTCTGAAGCAAAACCAAGAAATGTAAATGAATGTTGTTAAAGAATCTTGGAGTGGAATAACAGCTGAAAGGTGCCACAAGTTGGTTGACTCCATCCCACACAGATGTGAAGCAGTTATAAGAAACTGTGGTCATACAACTAAATATTAGTTTAGTGAGCACAGGATTGCTAAATCCTAGAAACAAAAAAGTTTGTACAAAATAGTTTTGTGTTTGTGAAGTCAACGGCAGACACTGCTATAGTTTTGAACACACCCCTTTCAACTAATTGCCCAATTGCACAGCCTTAAGAGCGTGCATATCACAGATGCTGGGTCTTGTTGGTTTTCTGAGAATCTACTGCACCGACTGGTACCTTGTTTGCCATGTAGCAATAAAAAAATATACTAAAAACCTGGATTAATCTGGTTAGTCACATTGGACAGCTATTATATTGAACACTACTGTAGGCCTGCATCAGACAGAATTCTCACATTAACGGCAAGTGTTGTTTCAGTGCCACGGACAGCTCACGAGTAACAGAAAATGCGCAGATCATACCCTACAGCAACCAGTTAGTGTGGAAACCAGTAAGGGCACAACACCAGCCTTTAGACTTTCTGTTGTCTCACGCCAGTGTTTACTTGTACTGTTTAAGGTTGAGCTGCCAGCCATTGTGAGAAATAAAGCATGACGAGGCCCGAGCCGCAAATATAACGACCACCCGTGTCTTTCTGCTCAGTATCTGATCAGTTTTAAAGGTTCTTGTTTTGGGGGGTCTTGTCAAACTGTTTGCTTCCTGCTCAGTATCTCTGATCAGTTTTAAAGGTTCTTGTTTTGGAGGGTCTTGTCTTGTCAAACTGTTTGATTCCTGCTCTGTATCTCTGATCAGTTTTAAAGGTTCTTGTTTTGAGGGGTCTTGTCTTGTTTGGCATAACAATCATTGAACTTGTTCCTCTTCCTCTTTTCTTCTCTGCATCAGTTCCGTCTGAAGAGGTGTGGTCTTCGGCGGCCCTGTTACCTGGTGGAGGAGTGTGGATCAGCTGCATCCCACTTGAGTTTACCTGAGAGCACCCTGCAGCAGGCCATCATCAACACACAGGTGGCAACAGAAACGCACTTCACAATATATTTAAATATATATTTGCTTTTGTTATTTATGTTGTTTTTTTTGCGGTTTTTATTGTACACAATTGTCTGTTATTTGACAAGTTCCAGTGATCTTTGCCAACATTGTTAATCATGCTGTTCGACTAAAACTAAAAATGTCCAGTGCTAATTAAGTTTATGTCACAGTTGTCCCAAATGAACAGCATCAGGAAATCGGGACTTCCGGTTATGACGGCGATCTGGTCGGTGGTGTAGTTCGAGAGCTCCCAGAACGGTCCGACATTTCTCCTGCTTAAGAGTAATTGTTGCGATCATATCTGTAAAATTCTTATGGGGAAATATCAACTAAGAAGCGCTAAAGACCATAAAGAGTCCAAATTGTGAGGAAAACGAGGGAATGGCAACACCTCGATAGAGGTGAAGCTAATATGCATGCCACGATGGACGCCCTGCGAGCGAGCATGGATGCAATCCACGCTGACATCAAAGCAGGACATTTGGACATGAAAAAAGAACTGAGCAGATTCTGCGAAACAATCAAAAATGACATGAAGGAAGAGCTCAGAAACTTTAAAGAAGAAGTTAACCAGAAACTGAACGAGATTGGGGCAGAACTCAAGAACACAGAGGCTAGGATGGAGGAGGTGGAGACCCGAGTGGCCGAGTGGCCGAGGTGGAGGAGTGGAGTGTTAACGCGAAGGACACGCTTCTTCAGGTTTTGAAGGAGCAAGAATGCATCGTGTCAAACAGATTTAGAAACACACTCCCACATAAATAACCTCCGCATCTTCGGGATTCCCAAGGAAGAGGAGGGGAACGACGCATGTGAGATCCTGGAGAAACCCATTAAGTCGGAGTTGCAACTCCCAGACATTGACCTCCAAATACAACGCTGTCACCGGTCACTCAGACCAAAACTACCACCCCAAGCCGCCCGGAGATCCATGGTTGCTTACTTCCGTATGTACAAAACCAAGGATCTGGTGCTGAGCACCGCTGACGAAGGAACCGATGGGGGAAACACACCCGCCGGCGCATCCCAGACAGCCATGACACAAGCTGGAAAGAAATATATGGCAGACAACGAGCCAGAGACAAGCTCCGAAGGTTTCAATGAGCCATTACACTGCAAGAGAATATGGCCTGAGATGCACTCGTGAGTGATTTCTTATTTTCTTATTTATTGGATCTCCATTAGCAACAGCACATTAGCATAGCTATTCTTCCTGGAGTCCAAACATTAAATCAAATTGTCCCTTCTCTGAGATCATCAACAAAAAACAACAACAACAGTCAATACAGTCACAACACACAACTAATCATAGACACTGACAAACATGTATCACAAGACATGACATAATACTTGTACAGTAAAATTAAGAGTCCATAGCATAACATACAGACATATGCCAATAAATAAAAAATAGACAAAGGAAAATAAAAAGCGGTCTCACAAGATAGGAAGATTGTTTATATGAAGACCCTTGTTTAGCTACTGCAGCTGCAACATTAAGAGAAACTGTTTAAGCAAAAATGTATACCTCTCTTTGGAATCTATTAATACGATGTAAAGTGGCAAGGAGTTCCACTCCAGAATGGCTCTGAACAGGGCAGATTTCTTTACATATTCGTATTTGCTCTGGGCAAAGTAATCCTCTCCTCAGTAGCATGTCTTGTCAGATAATTATGTCAACTCCGCTGTCGTGAGAAAAGACAATATAAAAAGTTTGGAGACTTATTTAGAATAATATTCCTGAGCAAGTTCAACAAAACATAAGAGCTTCTTTGAGTGATAGTTAGCCAACCAAGTTGCTCATGCATATGTGTCACATTTGTTCTATAGGAACACTGTAAGACACAGCGTGCTGCTTCATTTTGGGAAACTTGCAATTTGTTTAAATCTTTCATTCAAGCACTAGACCAAATCGGAAAACAATAATCTAGCTGCGACAAAACTAATGCATTTGCAACTTGCTTGACGATATCTTGGGGTATAATTTTTAACACTCTTTTTACCATTACGACCCCTCTTCCCATTTTGTTAACAATATTATCAATGTTTTCACCATGCTAGGTGTTGATCAACAATTATGCCTAAAAGTTTAGTATCGTAAACTTGTTCAACAGGAATGTCATCAATTTCCAATACCAGCGAAGGTAAATCACTCAGCATATATTTTGACCCAATAACAATAGATTTAGTTTTTCCCACGTTCAATATCAATTTGTTTTCAGTCACCCATTCCTCCACTTACCTTAAATCATGCTGTAACTTATTATTTAATCCTACTGCGCACCTTTCAGCTGAATATATTGTACAATCATCTGCATACATAACAGTTCTAGTTTTATCACACACAAGTGGGAAATCATTTACAATAATAGAAAATAACTAGGACTGTACTGAACGGGACCTCACAGTACACGTGTGTCGGGGCATGCTGCTGTCGGGGTTTGTGTGTTACAGGGGCCAGTCTATACCACCCCTATGAATTTCATTGCCCTAAGTGTTATGGTGTGGGCACGGTGCCGAATATTAAATTAGACTGCCACCAGAGCGCAACCTAGAGGCGGATGAATAAAACCTTCAAGTGCTAATCTCAGCAGGGCATTGACAATAATGCCAAGTTTTGTGTTAATCCAACAAACCGATGTGGAGATATAAAATACTTTGATTTAAAGAGCACCTACTAGTGGTAACAGTCTCAGGGGTTCATGGGGAAGTAGTAACCTGAGTTTCATGTCATTCAGACACATAAATATGGAGATATACAACACTTCCTGTTTTGAGTTGTTATTTAATAACTTGTGTATTTTTTCGAACATCAAAATTCTTTTAATCATTTTTTTTTCAAGAGGGTCCATAGATGGTGTGTGCAAAGTTTGGTGCTCAACGATGAAATTGCCTAGGAGGAGTCCGCAAAATTTTGCGAATTTGCAGAAAAAACGGGAAGCGGAAATGGGCGTGGCCTATATAACTCCAAAGATTATAAGATTTTTGAATGTGCAATAAAGTATGTGGGAAGTTACTAGCCAAAACGCACTTTCCTGTATTAGATGTCAAAGGCCTCATGATCTCTACAACATTCCTGTGCGAGGGGCGTAATTTTCTTGACTTTCGAGGGGGCGCTTTTGAGTCATTTTGCCACGCCCATTACTGGGACCACTAGAGTACGTAAATTTCACGAAAGACTTATGTATATTCCAAATATGAAGAGTTTTTGAATATGATAAAGCCCCCAAAAGGCGATTCATTTAAAAAATAATAATAATAAACGGATCAATTACAATAGGGTCCTCAAACTTTCAGTGCTCGGTCCCTAATAATAACTAGGTGTAAAACATGGTATTTCCTGTTGCCAGCGGGGGGCGCTATGACTGTGTGTCAATATTGACATGTGGGTGTGTTGGACCCTCATCATGTGTAAGAAGTTTGGGATGGATCGGACAATGTGTGGTCAAGGTGTACAGTCTGTTGTTTTATGGTCAGAAGCCATATTGATTGATTGAAAATGGGCGACTTCCTGTACGTTTTAGGGTATGGGTTCTTGAGACTTTTTGGTGCGTGTACACATGATTCATATGTGTACCAAATGTCATGACTCTACCTGAAACCTACTGCTCGGGCAGCGGAGAAGTTTGGACCAGATCAGACAAAGTATGGAAAAGTTATAATCTCGTGTTTCTTGGCGAGGCGGCATATTTTGCCGCCATGCCACGCCCACATAATGTGACAGTCGGTAAAGCTTTTAATAACTTTTGATCCCAAATAAAATACAAAGGCCTTGTGATGCTACTGGCCAAGTTTGAAGTCAACTGGGTAAATCTGTAGGAGGAGTTTGTTAAAGTATGTGATGTGGAAATGGCAAAAAACTGCAGGAAATGCCATCTTCGATTAAAAATGGGTGACTTCCTGTACGTTTTAGGGTATGGGTTCTTGAGACTTTTTGGTGCGTGTCCACATGATTCATATGTGTACCAAATGTCATGACTCCTACTGCTCGGGCTAGGTGTAAAACATGTTACTTCCTGTTGCCAGTGGGGGGCACTATGACTGTGTGTCAATAGTGACATGGGGGACGCTTTCAGGGCTTGACCCTGATCACGTGTGAGAAATTTGGGACAGATTGGACAATGTATGGTCAAGTTATACAGTCTCGTGTTTTATGGCGAGGCGCCATATTTTGCCGCCATGTCACACCCACATAGTTTGACGGTCAGTAAAGTTTTTGATAACTTTTGTTTCCAAAGGCCTTATGATGGTACTTATCAAGTTTAAAGTCATTTGGGTGAAATCTGTAGGAGGAGTTCGTTAAAGAATGCAGCGAGGAAATGGCGAAAATTCCATATTCGATACAAGATGGCCGACTTCCTGTACATTTTAGGATATGGCTTCTGCTGACCTTTTGGTGCGTCTTCCCATGATGCACATATGTACCAAATTTCGTGTGTCTACGACAAACCTGTGAGGGATTAAATTTAGGGGGCGCTAGTGAGTCATTTTGCCACGTCCATTACCGGGACATCTAGAATACATAGATTTCACGGGAGATCGAGTTATATTCCAAATATGGTGAGTTTTGGAATATGATAAAGCCCCCCAAAAGGCGATTTATTCGGGAGAAAAATAATAACTAGGCCTTCAAACAGGACTCAACGGGACCGAGCAGAGTGGAGCCGTCGGGGGTGGCGCAGTGAGGGGTGGTGCAGTCGGGGGTGGCGCAATCGGGGGTGGCGCCGTCAGGGGCTGCGCCGCCAGGGCCTGTGCCGCCGGGGGCGCCGCTGTGGGCTCAGTCCCTATGTGTACCAAATTGCGTGTCTCCTACTACTGTGTTCATGGTAGATGTAATACAGTTACTTCTGTAGCCAGCAGGGGGCGCTATGACTTTGTGGCAATATTGACATGTGGGTGTGTTCAGGGCTGGACCCTCATCAAGTGTGATAAAGTTGGGACAGTTTGGACAATGTATGGTCAAGTTATACAGTCTTGTGTGTTATGGCAAGACGCCATATTTTCCCGCCATGTCATACCCATATAGTGTGACTGTCAGCAAAGCTTTTAATAACTTTTGATCCTAAAGGACTTGTGATGGTACTGACCTAGTCTGAAGTGGAACGGAGGAAATCTATAGGAGGGGTTTGTTAAAGTATGCGGTGTGAAAATGGCAAAAAACGCTGTATTCGATTAAAGATGGCCATCTTCCTGTTGGGTTTGAGGCATGGCTCCAAGAGGCTTTTTGGTGCGTGTGTGTGTCATATGTGTACCAAATTCCGTGTCTCTACGTGAAACCTACTGCTCGGGCTAGGTGTAAGACTTGTAAAATCCTGTTGCCAGTGGGGGGCGCTATGACTGTGTGTCAATATTGACATGTGGGGTGTGTTCAGGGCTTGACCCTCATCACGTGTGAGCTTTGGGACAGATTGGACAATGTTGAAGTCATTTGGGGGAAATCTGTAGGAGGAGTTTGTTAAAGTATGCGGCGTGGAAATGGCGAAAATTCCATATTCCATCCAAGATGGCCGACTTCCTGTACGTTTTAGGCAGGCGGCAATCTCCGTGTCTGAGCATGGAGGCAAACCAGGAAGTGCCTTAAGCCTGCAATCCACCGAAGATTCCAGTAGGGGGTGCTAAGTTTGGCTGCAAAAAGAATCTGCCCATTCATTTCAGTGCAAAATTTGAAAACTTCTGACTTGATTTATTACCTGAGAAAAATTTTTCAGGACAACAATATGGTCTCAATCGCTAGTAAAAAATCACCTTCAAGACAATTTGATGCCAATAGTTTTAATAATGGCCCCATTTAGAAGAAAATAGAAGATAAGAATCGTATGATTTGGGGCGTGGCTACAGGTCACTGACAAGGCGAGCCGTCACCAGGAGAGAAGCAGAGCAATGCATATCCACGGCAACGTGTCAATAAAGTTATATACAATGTTATATAGATAGAAAAGAGGACGTTTACGGATTTGGTCTCATAACTTTGACCCTTTCACACTGTATTTTCACTTAATGACGTTTTGTTCAGTAAAAATGTCTTGTTCAGTGTTTGGTTGGACTAACAGACACTCCAAGGAGTCGCTGCTCAGTTTTCTCAGGTCAGTAACATACATTTTGTTTTTGTTTTTTTTCTAGCCAAAACTAACATCCCAGTTAATGCTCCAATTAATGCTAACATGAATTAGCAGCGGCTTCTCTCAGTCGGGTTGCCGGTGTAGAGAGGCGTGTAGTCAGTGTCGTCAGATCCCTCGCGCCCCGGCACAGTCCAATTATGGTCTGCTCCGCGCATCGGAAACAAGATGGCGACGAGTATAACGCTGAACTCGAGGCTTCCAACGGGCAGTCCACAAAACCATGGGTGACGTCATGGTGACTACGTCCATTATTTATATACAGTCTATGGTTTTAGGGTATGGCTTCTTGAGACTTTTTGGTGCATCTTTCCATTATACATGTATGTACCAAATTTCATGTCTGTATGACAAACCTGTGTGAGGGGCTGAAACCAATGAAATATTAATAATTTTCAACACGATTGAATTTTGTTCCGAGTTTGGGGAGTTTTCAGGTCGTTGCCTGCTCGCGCCCTAATAATCATTTGAAATACAATAGGTACCTCGCAGGTCGTTGCCTGCTCGGGCCCTAAAATAAAATAATAATGGTGGTAGCCAGTAAAAAAGCTATTACAAGAAGATGGCTATCGAAAGAGTCCCCATCTAAAGAGGAGTGGATTGCAATTGTGAAATAAATTTATGACATGGAAAAACTGACTTTTTCCTTAAATTTGTGCATGGACAAATTTTCTGCGTTCTGCAGGAAATGGACAGCTCATCTTGAACAGGATGCAGTTAACAACAACTAATAATGTGCTCTGTTTCATTTTTTCTTTCCTTTTTTGCTTGAGTACAGTGCCCCCTACTGTCCTATTTGATGTGCTCTCTCAGTGTTGTTTGGCACTAGTGTGAGAATGTTTCCGTCCTGTTTTGATATGAAGGATGACCCTGGACCTACCTCTTGAAATGTACACATTGTTACAATGATTCTTCTCTCCCTGTATAATAATATATACGTATGTATATTTTTTCCATCTGTGCCTTTTTTTTCTTGTTCTTTTCCTTTATTTCTTTCTAAGTATACTGTAAAATGAATGACTTCATAAAATTAAGTTTAAAAAAAGTAATAAACAAAATAATTTTTTATGTTTCCGTAATGGTAAATACAGCTACTTCGCTAGCTGCTTAACACACAAATCAATGAAGCTGAGTTAGCTACCATTAGCACGGCCTGGTCTTAATTGGGTGACAATTTAAGAAGTTGGCTTGCATGATATGTTGGTTGTCGTTCGTATGGTCTTAAAACCGCTACACATTAGATTACGGTAAACTTACACTTTTGACGTGAAAGTCGTGCTCCCTGCTCCTTTCGTCAGGTAGTCCCACCTGTTTACATCAGGAGGCGTGACACGATGAGATTTGGAAATCCAGATCTGCCCAGATCAACGTCACAGTGATCCGTCCTGCCAATATTTTGAGATACCGTATTTTCCGGACTATAAGTCGCTCCGGAGTATAAGTCGCACCAGCCATAAAATGCATAATAAAGAAGAAAAAACCATATATAAATCGCACTGGAGTATAAGTTGCATTTTTGGGGGAAATTTATTTGATAAAATCCAACACCAAGAACAGACATTTCATCTTGAAAGGCAATTTAAAATAAAAATAGAATAGAGGCAACAACAGGCTGAATAATTGTACCGTATGCTTACGTTACATAACTGAGAACGTGCCTGGTATGTTAACATAACATATTAATTCTTAATTAATATTATAGCATAAATAACATGCTAAGAAGTTTACCAAACCATCCGTGTCACTCCAAATAACTAAAATCCAATGAAATCTTCATCCTCGGTGTCACTTTGAAACAACTCCGCTAACTCCTGAGGTAGAAGATGCGGCGCTTCATCTTCTCCGTCGCTTACGTCAGACTCATCGTCAGTTGCAGTTCCAGTTATTCCAGCCTTTCTGAATCCTGACAGAATGGTTTCGGTTGTCACCGAAGCCCATGCTTTGTCAATCCATCCAATGACTTCCAGGAAAGTCGCACGGCGCATTCTCCCGGTTGCCGTGAAGCTGTGCTCTCCATCCATCATCCACTGCTCCCACAGGTTACGCAGGACTGCCTTAAAGCTCCTATTCACGGAGATATCAAGTGGCTGGAGTATTTTGGTTAAGCCTCCAGGGATGATGGCAGGTATGGAGTTGAAAATTTTTAATTTATTTTTGAACTGTGGCGTGATGTGCGCTCGCATGCTATCCATCACAAGCAGAGCTTTGCGTGCTCTAAAGAAGCCATCCGGACGCTTAGTGTAGCACTTTGTAAGCCATAAGTTCATCATTTCTTGATTCATCCACCCTTTCTCATTCACGGCGACTACAACTGGGGGGGATTCGATTTTGGCATCGTTTTTCGTTTGAAAATGACCATTGGTGGCAATTTTGATCCATCTCCACAACATGCCAGCACCACTGTGAAGTGTGATTTCTCATGACCAGTTGTTACTATATTCACAGTCTTTTGCCCTTTCTCTGCAACACTTCGGCCCATGGGAATGTCAAACGTGAGGGGGACCTCGTCCATGTTAATAATATGATCCGGTGTCACGTTGTGCTCACTTACATGCCTCTCAATGAACTCACGGAAACTGTCGGCCTTGACTTGGAAGTCTGCTGGCAGTTTTTGGGACATCGTTGTCCTTGCTCTGATAGAGAGGCGATTGCGTTGCATGAAACGATAGCACCAAGAAGGTCCTCCTGCAAAGTCATTTATATTCATCTCCTTGGCAAATACTTGGGCTTGGAGACGCAACTGCACTGTTGACATGCCTCTCCCGGCAGCACGTTGTTCAAGCACCCATGTGCGAACTCGTTCCTCTAGCTGTGGCCACCTAGCTTTTAGCCCGCGGTTGGCTTTTTTTGTTTTTTTCATTTCAGTTAGCGTAACCTCCGCTTTTCGCCAGTCCCTTACAAGTTTCTCGCTAACTCCAAACTTTCTTTCTGCTGCTCGATTACCGTTTTCGGCTGCATATTTTACTACTTGCAGCTTGTAATCTGCAGAATATCATTTTCTTTTCGGTGCCATTTTTGTTAAGCCCTTCTCAGTTGTTTTTTAAAGGTTACAGCCAATGTTGAAATTATCAACACAGGCCTAGAGCGCCCTCTTGCGGTTTAGTGTGAATAACATGTGAAATGATATACCGGTAATAATGTGTTAATAATTTCACACATAAGTCGCTCCAGAGTATAAGTCGCACCCCCGGCCAAACTATGAAAAAAACTGCGACTTATAGTCCGGAAAATACGGTACTCAGATAAAGCAGCAGGATCACCTTGAACAATGACTGAGAAAAAGAAGATTTTGATAACCGGATTATTTTGATCCAGATTACAAGTTTTGAAATACCAGCCCCAGAGGATTAAACAAGCTAAAGTCATTATAGACAAACACAAGAACTCAGTCTTGGTACTATTACCAGTTATTGTCAGCGGTTTGTGATGGTTTGTCTGTTTTTGTGTGTTAGGTAGTTGATGGCTTCTTTGTGAAGAGAGTCCAGGATGTGAGGGAGTCTGCAGCCTACCTCACCTTCATGACGCGACACCTGACTAAACTTTACCAGGTGAAACACACAGAGGACTTTTTATTTTCCACTGATGGACCTGGTGCACTGGGCTGCTACTTACTAGTCACATGACCTGCATCATGTGCTTTACACTCAAGCTTTTCCTCCTGGTTACAGAACTGTACTCTGATTTATTTTGTCCTGGTTTCAGAACTGTACTCTGATCAGTTTTCCTCCAGGTTTCAGAACTGTACACTGATCTGTTTTCCTCCTGGTTTCAGAACTGTACTTTGATCTGTTTTCCTCCTGGTTTCAGAACTGTACACTTACCTGTTTTATCCTGGTTTCAGAACTGTACTCTGATCTGTTTTCCCCCTGGTTTCAGAACTGTACACTGATCTGTTTTCCTCCTGGTTTCAGAACTGTATTCTAATCTTTTTTCATCCTGGTTTCAGAACTGTGCTCTGATCTGTTTTCCTCCTGGTTTCAGAACTGTACTCTGAGCTGTCGCTCCAGAGAGCTGGAGGGTGATGGAGGAGGTACTGAGGAGGACAGAGGGAGCCCCTCCTGCTCTCTCATTTCTTTTGCAGAGTTTAACCACGGAGCGATGAAGAACAAGGTGACCAGAGCTTTTATTTGGACTTAATCCTTCCAGAACCTTGACTGTGGTGTGTTAGTGAACTAAATGTTCCTGTCTGTCTCCAAGTGTCAGACAGTCAAAGAAGTGTTTGCCAGACAGTTGATGCAGATCAGTGGTTTGTCTGGAGACAAAGCAGCAGCAATACTGGAGCAGTACAGCACACCACACAGGTAAAACATGTTATATTATATATTAGGGCCTCAGGGCTATCGCTCCAAGCACTACTGTTATACTGTGGATTTCTTCTTCTTCCTCTTCCGGACGCAATTTCGTCCCGCTACTAGTCCTACAACTTGAAGAGTTGCAGGACAAATTATATATAAAAACGTGCGGTTTGATCGGGATCGGTGTGCTATTACTTTTCTCTACAGAATACGAATTTTTCGCGACGTAAGTCGCTAAAAACTGCCCAAAATTTTGCATTGAAATGAATGGGACGGCCGAAAGAAAATGAGCGAAAAAGAACAATAATTTCTCTGACATAATTTCAGCTAGAGACTCCATTTAAACTTCAAACAGTAGACACAAGTCATGTGTATTGGTGTATTACTCCACATTTCGATAGGCCGTATAGTTTTTTTTGTCAATCCCTGTTCAATGACCATGATCATTTTTGTAGAAATTCTGAGATTATAATGGGTGTGTATTGCACGGAATGTTCGTGTCACAGTGTGTGATGGCATCGCTCAGAGTGTAGAGGGAGAGAAAACATTGTCAAAAAATAAATTTGAAAACTGCGCTCCAGGCCGCAAATTCCACTCTACAGAAATAATTTAAACATAGAAACGTAGAAAAATGTGTCTTCTCACTCACAATCCTCTGGTGAAGCTGTCAGAGTTATAGTTTGGGCGTAGGACGCACAGATGCGCCACCAACACGCACCAACTGCCTCATTGGCTCCCATATTAAAAACGCAGGAAGATTTCTTAAAAAAGGGAAATTTAACAGTTTTTTTAGATCGCTCTAACAAAGCTATTTTTTCATTTTTCTTAAAAAAAAAACATATGTAGACGTTCAGGAAGAATTCAGGATGCTCAAAGTAAAGTCGGATCAATGATAGGTATTATGGTTTTGCCAAAAATGCTTTCTGTTCGAGCCCAGAAATTCCAGTCCACCTCTGGCTGCTGTCACTCTTTCGGAACATTAACAGGTGTCAGTTAATTCTGTTGATTGCTTTGATCTGATTGCCTTTGATCTTTGATGTGATTACAGTTACAGATACACACACACACACATGCACTAAAGTGCGCACACTCCTCACACATGCATTCACATGCTTCATACACGCACACACACGCACACAGGTAACTTTATGCGATTTTCGCTACACACACACACACACACACACAGGTAACTTTATGTGATTTTAATTACACACACACACAGGTAACTTTATGCGATTTTCGCTACACACACACACACAAACACACACACACACACAAATGCGCGCATAAGCGCGCACACTCCTCCAGATACATGTTTCTCACACACACACACACACACAGACACACACACACATACACACACACATTTCGAGGTTAAAGGGCATAGTTTGAAATCTCTGAAGAATCTCATCATAGTGTACACACACCGGCAGTAGCTCTCGTGGCCCTTTCAGAATTTCCCCACAGGAAATTTTCTAGTTGTATTTATTATATTATTACTGCCTGTATCCTGGATCAGTACAGCACTTCACACAGGTAAAACACACCTTATATTTATTATATTTCTACTGTCTTTAGATATTAATCCTGTGAGTTCACCACTCCACACAGGTAAAACATGCTGTATTTATTATATTTATTATATTATTACTGTCTGTAGATATCAGTCCTATGTGTCCAGTGTCAGCCAACTGTTGGACATTGAAATATGAATGACTTTTTTTCAGTTTTTTTGCCATGCTATAGTATGGCATTTTTTCTTTTCTTCAAATGTGGACACCCTAAAATATGGTGTTTTATATTGACAGACTATAATAGAACAATTCAAGGCATTTCAGGGCACTTTAAAATGTAATGACCTTTTTTGGAAAATGTTTTCCTACTATAGTAAGTATTTATGTAGTATAGAAATCCTATAACATGGTGCTTTTTGTCATTTTTGGACATATTGTTATGAAATAGACTATAAGACTGTAATCGACCATTATTAGCTTTGGGGCCTTTAAAATAATGGGTTTTTTTTTTTTACATTTTGACATATTTTAGGACCATTTCAAGCATTTCGAGGCATTTTTTTAAAAATGTATGACCTTTTCAATTTTTTTGAAAAGTTTTTTTCTTTTCCTAAATGATGTTTTTTTCTGTCATCTTTGAACAGATTACACACTTGAAATACCTTGAAATGCTTTAAATTGTCTTATTATAGTCTGTTGATACATGTCACAATTTTATAAACTTCTTTGGAATTTTTTTCAATTTTCGGACATCCTAAAAAATTACTCTCTGTAACTTTAGGGCAGATTGTGCTATAAAATGTATCAACACTATTGAATGGGGCCATATAAAGCATTTTGGGGTCTTAAAGGGAAAAAAATATTTTTTTTAATTTATTTTTCGACATACTATGGTTTGGTCTTTTTAATTTATTATTTATTTTTGGACATTCTGTAATATGAGTTTTTCTGTCATTTCTGGACAAATTATACAACTAATATGAATCAACAGACTATAATAAAGTAATTTTTAGCGATGTTCACCATTTTTGACAAACATCGACACACTATAGTCTGACTTTTTAGTTTTGGTCCAATTTTTGGACATCCCATAATATGAGTTTTTATGTAATTTATGGACAAACTATACTCTAATATGTATCAACAAACTATAATAAAGTCATATTTGGCATTTAAAAATTTGACCATTTTTGACAAAAATCTGCATTTTGTATGTTGGTTTTAGTCAAGTTTTGGACATCCTATGATAGTGTTTTTTTTATTTTTTTTTTTACATATTGTACTATGAAATGTATCAACAGACTATAAATGGGCCACTTTAACCCATCGACGCCGGGAAAGCATTACCGCATTTCTACCATTAAAGCCGGGAGCGCTGTTGCGTCACTCTACCATTAAGGCCGGGACAGCGGATATGTCATTTTGTAGTATTTGTATTTTTTTCCACCTATTTTCGGTCTCTTGGCCAATGTAATGCATCAGAACATGATCAGAATACATGCGGGAGTGTCGCAATGCAACATCGGACTTTTCCAGAACTTTGAAATCATGACGGAAGATGACTATAGCGGAGGAGCTCAGCAGTAAGTGACGGAAGAGATCTGATTAAAACAGCGCCGATCATTTAGTTGCTGATCCGGACTTTGAACCCTCGGAACCAATCGACCGGGATTTATGGATGAGGAATATGTTTTTAGACGACATATTTTCACCAAAGAACAGACAGATTTGTGGCCATCTGGAGATAATAATATTATTAATTTATTATTATTATTTTGATTTTTTTTTTTTATTAGAGTAGGCTAATGAGAACTATGTCTTGTTCTTCCAGTGGTCATATCATGTTTGCATCTTGCTAATGGGCATGTATTAGTATTATGCATAGGATTTTTTATTCAGTCAAATGTAACATTTGTATGAAAGCCACGGGTATAAGCTCTCAAATACTTTTTGAATTTCATTTTTATCTGCTACAGAGGCTGAAAAATCTATTATTTAGTAGGTGTTGAATTTCCAGAAAAACTTCAGGTTTTAGGGGGTCAAACCCATAGTCTTTCCAGGCGCTTTATTTAATGGGTTAAGCATTTGGGGGCCTTTTTTAAAAAAAAAACAACAACTTTTTGACATTTTTCAACACACACATAGTTTTTTTTTTTTTTTTCATTTTTGGACATCCTAAAATGGGTGGGTTTTACTTTTTAAAGCTTCACAACATGCATATGAAAAGTGAGCTGTGAGCCCATATATAATATATATAACTAGAAAATTTCCTCTCGGGAAACTCTGAAAGGGCCACGGGGGCTACTGCCGGTGTGTGTACACTATGATGAGATTATTCAGAGATTTCAAACAATTAATACTAGTAATGTGATGATACTATATTATATACAAGGAGCACACCTACAACAAGCATTCCTTTTCAAGTATTTATTTATTCAGCAACCTATGCCCTTCAACCTCAAAATGTATGTGTGTGTGTGTGTGTGTGTGTGTGTGTGTGTGTATCTGTAACTGTAATCACATCAAAGATCAAAGGCAATCAGATCAAAGCAATCAACAGAATTAACTGACACCTGCCAATGTTCCGTAATAGAGGTGGACAGAGTGGAATTTCTGGCCTCGAACAGAAAGCATTTTTGGCAAAACCATAATACCTATCATTGATCCGACTTCAGTTTGTGCGTCCTGAGTTCTTCCTGAACATCAACATATGTTTTTTTTAAGAAAAATGAAAAAATAGCTTTGTTAGAGCGATCTAAAAAAAACTGTTAAATCTCAGACAGCTCAGAAATCTTCCTGCGTTTTTAATATGGGCGCCAATGAGGCTGTTGGTGCGTGTTGGTGGCACATCTGTGCATCCTACGCCCAAACTATAACTCTGACAGCTTTACCAGAGGATTGTGAGGGAGAAGACACATTTTCCTATGTTTCTATGTATAAATTATTTCTGTAGAGTGGAATTTGGAGCGCAGTTTTCAAATTCATTTTTTCACAATTTTTTCTCTCCCTCTACACTCTGGCGATGATGTCACACACTGTGACACGAACATTCCGTGCAATACACACCCATTATAATCTTCTCCAAAAATGATCATGGTCATTGAACAGGGATTGATAAAAAAACTATATGACATATATACATGTGGATTAATACACCGATACACAAGACTTGTGTCTACTGTTTAAAGTTTAAATGGAGTCTCTAGGTGAAATTGTGCCGGAGAAGTAGATGTTTGAAAATCTCCAATTATTGTTCTTTTTCGCTCATTTTTTTTCCGGCTGGCCCATTCAATTCAATGCAAAATTTTGGGCAGTTTTTCGTGACTTACATCGCGAAAAATTCGTATTCTGTAGAGAGAAGTAATAGCACACCGATCCTGATCAAACCGCACGTTTTGATATATAATTTGTCCTGCAACTCTTCAAGTTGTAGGACTAGTAGCGGGACGAAATTGCGTCTGGAAGAGGAAGAAGAAGAAATCCACAGTATAACAGTAGTGCTCGGTGCGATTCCCCCTTGGCCCTAATAACATGGATCAATGTGCTGTGAACCCATATAGCTACAGGATGGTATGTAGTATGATTTATTTCTTCAGTAACATCTCTCCTCCTCTTTCGTTCTCAGTCTGGTCTCAGCCTATGAAAGATGTGAAAGTGAAGCAGAGAAGGAGAAACTTGTTTCTTCCATCCGATACGGGAAGCTCAAAAGGTACGTTACCAATCAAATGTAAAAAAAAAAAAAAAAGTCAAATTTCACTAATTATCTTCAAAATTAAATGCTGACATTACAGAATTGATGGTGTTATATCATAATGAAAGTGAGATTAAAAAATGTGGTTAGAATGGATGTCAATGAGGCATTTTTGGCCACGAAGGTCACGAGAGAACTGGCATATAAAGGGTTAAAATTCTGAAAATGTTTTAATGTTTGGTGGTTTTGAACAAGTCTGAAGTTATTTAAGAGGTTTATTTTAAAAAATCAGAAAAAAATATTAATGTATGGTTTGGATGGATTTAAAAGCAGTTTTAGTGCGCATGAACATTTTTGAGAGGGTAGTAAATGCACCAATGGAGAATAAAAGACATGTAAGGATTAATGACAATGGATTTCAACAATTTTACTAAAAAGAAAAGTTCCTGCAAAAATTCATGCCTCAAGCTGTAACACAGCCAAAATGATCAACAAATGAAAAAAAAGAAAAGAAAAATGTACAAAAATTCCAAAGGAGGGCACAAAGGTTAAATAATATTATTAGGGCCCGAGCAGGCCTGCGAGGTCCCTATTGTATTTCCAATGATTATTAGGGCCCGAGCAGGCAACGACCTGCAAGGTCCCTATTATATTTCAAATTTTTATTTATTATTAAAATTCGGTTTGAACATGGCAACATTCATCGTTTTTCCCCATTTCCACCTCGCATACTTTTACGAACTCCTCCTACAGATTTCACCCGATTGACTTCTAACTTGGTCAATACCATCACAAGGACTTTGGGATCAAAAGTTATTCAAATCTTCACCGACTGTCACACCATGTGGCCGTGGCATGGTGGCAAAATATGGCGTCTTGCCACAAAACTGCTGATCTTTATAACTTTTACATACTTTGTCCCATCTGCTCCAAATTTGTCATGCTTCATCAGAGTCCAGGCTGACCAAGAGTGAAGTCAAAGGGATGAAATCTTTTGGATGATGTAGTGTTAAGACACTACATCACAACATTTCATAAAGCCCTGCCCCTTGTGCTATATCCACGCCCCCTTTCATTAATTGACCATGTTGCATACTTTAAAGAACTCATCCAAAAGATTTCATCCCTTTGACTTCACTCTTGGTCAGAACCATCACAAGCCCTTTGGGAACAAAACTTATCAAGACCTTTACTCACCGTCACACTATGTGGCTGTGACATAGCGGCAAAATATGCCGTCTCGCCATAACACACGAGACTATATAACTTGACCAGACATTCTCCAAATTTGTCCCAAATTTCTCACACGTGTTGAGGGTCCAGCCCTGAACACACCCACATGTCAATATTCACACACAGTCATAGCGCCCCCCGCTGGATACAGGAAGTAACATGTTTTACACCTACCCCGAGCAGAGTAGTAGGAGACACGTCATTTGGTACGCATAGGGACTGAGCCCACAGCGCCGCGCCTGACGTGGCCTCCCCCGATGGCTCCACTCTGCTCGGTCCCGTTCAGTCCTGCTTGCAGGCCTAGTTTTTATTAGGGCCCGAGCATGCAACGACCTGCAAGGTCCCTATTTTATTTCGAATGATTATTAGGGCCCGAGCAGGCAACGACCTGCGAGGTCCCTATTGTATTTCAAATTATTTTTATTTTTTTTCTTCTTCCCAAATGATCGCATTTTTCACTGCCTGAACATACCCCAAAGCTCATGAAACTTTAAATATAAGTCACACCTGGCGAAAAATGTAATAATCTATTGTCATCCTGAACTCCCACCACTAGGTGGCACTATAATAAAGGAAAGAGCGTTTTGGCTAATAACTCCCACATACTTCAGCGCACATTCAAAAACCTTATATCCACGCGTTCACTGAGTTGTGCTGAATCTCGTGATATAGGCCACGTCCATTTTCGCCTACCGTTTTTTTTAGCAAATTCGCGAAATGCCGCAAACCTACTTTTTCGAACTCGCTCCTAGGCAATTTCATCGTTTTTTGCTTTGCACACAGCATCTATGGACCCTCATGACAAAAAGTAAAAAAAAGAATTTTGATAACCCAAAGAATTCTCAAGTTATTAAATAACAACTTCCTGCATGTGGCGCTATTATCAACACAAAATACGAAGTGTTTTGCTTATCTCCACATTGGTGTGTTTGAATGACATGAAACTCAAGTTACTACTTCCCCATGAGCCCCTGAGGCTTGTTGCAAAATTTTTGGGCGCTGACCACGAGGTGGCGCTCTTTAAATTGAAGTATTTTATATCTCCAAATCGGTTGGTCGGATTAACACCAAACTTGGTATACTTATTGTCAATGCCCTCCTGAGGATAACCCTTGAACATTTTATTGATCGGCCCCTAGGTGGCGCTCTGGCGGCAGTTTAATTTAATAAGTGCCACTGTACCCAGACCATAAGACTTAAGGCAATGAAATTCATAGGGGTGGTATAGACTCGCCCCTGTAATGCACACACCCCAACGGCAGCATGCCCCGACACGCGTGTACTGCGAGGGCCCGTTCAGTACTGCTTGCAGTCCTAGTTACATTTTATTATTTTGATTTATTTATATTTCATCTTGTCTTTTTTTCATCTGTATTGTTAAAACATTTTAAATGTATTTTATTTCACACAATTCTCCTTGTATTGTGTACAGCGAAAACATCTTAAATATTCAATTAATTAACCTACTGTTGAAAAAACAGTCTTGTTGTGAAAAGGGCACCAATTAAACCATTCTCGGGCTTACACACACGAACTTCCACATATACAGATATGCATACACTTCATACCCTGTCTTCTTGTCCTGTTTACCTTTGTCATATTGTTTGTGGGTGTTTTATACGTTCTGGACGGGATGATGGCTCAATTTCGTTGTACTTGTACCTGTTACTCTGTGTAATGACAATAAAGGGTTCATTCATTACTTATTTATTTTAGGGAAAATTCACTACTAACAGATTATTTTTATTAAAAATTAAAACTCAAGCAGTGTAAAACATCAGTTTGATATTTTAACTTAAAGTTAAAAGTTGACTTGGGTTCTGTAAAGACTTTCCACAAACATGGAATAAGCTGAGAAGGAAAATATGCATAATAGGATAAAAGAATTCACAAGAGCTGCTTAATGACAGTAAAAGAAAATTCTTAGTTTTGTGTCCTTGTTTTTCAGAAACGTGGGTCCAGCTCTGAGCAGAACACTTTATCAGCTCTACTGTTCTCAGGGAGTGTTAACATAGATAATAAAAGTGTTTCATTCATTCATGTTTTCTGCCTCCAACACTGATGAAACTGGAGCTCTTCTTCCTCGTAATGTGAAAACATTCAGTCATTGATTTTCAGTTCCTGCTCCACTTGAATAGAATCAAGTTCAGGATGGTCATTTACATGTTTGTGTAAATGTGAACCTGCTGCTATATTTTTCTTTTTTGTATCATACTGGGACTTTTCACAAATATGTCCTAATACACAAATAAAATATTTTGAATAATATTCCAATATTTGCTTGCATTTTGTTCTTTTTCACAAGATCCTGTTATTGAATTTAAAGTCAGTGCTCTATGTTGAGTATCAGGTGATTGTTGATCATATAAAAAATACAAAAGCTTTCTTTCTGAATCACCGAAGAAGAGTCGATAGTCGCGGATATCAGTAGAGGCCAATATGTTTGATAGGAAACAGAAACTGGAAAGGTTGGTGTAAGTGCTACTGAAGTGGTGAAACGTCAGGCTCATGGTTGGAAAATAATTTTGAGAAGACGACCTCTACCCTGATTATTATATTTCATCCTAATTTATGGTGTTTTTCTGTCATTTTTGCACAGATTGTATAGTGCATCAAAACAATATAATGGGGCCATTTTATAGCGTTTTGAGGCCTTTACAAAAATACAATTTTGGATGTAATTTTTGAAAAACACCATTTTATGGGATGTCCAAAAACCAGGTATCAAAAATGGTCAAATCTTAAAATTCCTAAAAATGCTTAAAATAACTTTATTATTGTCTGTTGATACATATTAGAACGTAGTTTGTCCATAAATGACATAAAAACACCATATTATGGGATGCCCAAAAATTGTACAAAACAAAAAAAAGGTCAAAAAATTTTTGGACCTCCCATAAAATGGTGTTTTTCTGTCATTTATGGACAAACTGTGTTCTAATATGTATCAACAGACTTTAAAAATTAAATTTTTGGCCTTTTTATGCATTTTAAAATTTCACAATTTTTGACAAAAAACTACATGCTATAGTATCAAATCAAACTTTATTTATATAGCGCAAAGTGATTTACTAAAAATAAGAATAAAAACAGACAATAAAAATTACAAACACACCCCTCCCATCCCCACATACACATCTGTACATACGCATACACATACATGCACACACACGCACATAGACACGCACGCACACAAACACACACTCAGACTCACACACACCACATATTGGCTGTATCCCAATGTCAAGGATCCTTCCTTGGTAGGATCCTTCCTTCGGAGAGAGTCAAGAGTCACCTTTCACTGGTGTAACGCATAAATGGGACAGCCTTCGGATTGTGCAGCTGTGCGTCATTGCATAATTGGACGTCCTGCTTAAATTCAGGCTTTTGGCTAAGATCAAGTGTAGTATCTGTTCTTATCAGTTTAATAAAAATAAATAAATAAATTCAGCGCCGCAATTTCAAAATCAGTTCACGTGTCTTTGGCATCAGCACTCTGACACATTTGTGAAAATGGAAGAAGATGCTTTAAGGTTGAATCTCCACGATTTATCAAGTAAAAGCCACAAAGTGGATTAAACCTGAATATTTAACCGATCCTGGCTGAATTTGGCCGCTACTTAGTTTCATAAAAGCAGCGGAGCATAATTCATAATGGAAATATGTTCTGTGATTTTTTTTAGCTTTTTATTTTACAGTACAGTACAATAACAGTTATTTATAAATAACAATAACAGATAATAGCGGACTTTCGGCCCCTGTAAACACAATAAAGAAAACTTTCTGAATGGCATAGTTGCACATAGTACATCATCATCGGACGCATATAAATTAATTAATAACTTTAGTGACTGAGACGGCATTAGTTAACTTAACCGGCAATGTATCAAGATGACGTTTATTATCTTTAGCATAATATTCTGGCATTTGTTTATGGATATCTTTTTGCTTGACTTGCACACGTTTTGTAAGTTATGTGATAACATTCAGTGTAAACTGAAAATACCTATTTAAATGCATATTGCGCCGCCGGCGTTGCTTTATGGGTAGTCGGAGCACACGGAGGATACACACATGCATCCTTGGAAATTGGTCAGAAGAAGGAATCTGTCCTTCGGAGCATCCTCGACATTGGGACAGTCCTTCGGCGGATGTCGATGACGTAGTGTCCTTCAAATCCAGCCGTTTGAGCATCCTTCCTTGACATTGGGATACAGCCCGTGTTTCATGTGTGTAACACGTTGACTATGTGTGTACAATGTTCAGCATCCTGCAATGTCCAAAATAGCTGGCATCGTGCCATGGTGCCAGCTATTTAAAATCATTCAAGAGATTTGAACTTCGCCTCTTTTTCTTCTTGAAGCTCAGATCTCTGGACATCTGTAGTGCAATGCTGCAGGTGTTTTATCAGTGTGTGGTGGTAGTGTGTTGTTTTATGCTGCAGTCTGCTGGGGAGGCAGCATCAGACACAGAGATGAAGGCGGTTGGACAGACTGGTCTAAAGAGCTGGTTCTGTGGTTGGAGCCAGGTTGGACACACTGGAGGAGGTGGTGGAGAGATGACCTGTCAACATGTTCCAGGCCATCCTGAAATACCCAGATCATCCGCTACAAAAAAAACCTTTATGGACCAAAAAAACAGCAATGGACGGCTCCTCTCTCTCTGTTGCAGGACGGAGAGATACAAAAGAGCCTTCTCTCCTACAGCCATGAGACTGTCTTATTCTAACAGAGGTTCTACCAGACTAACTGAATTTACCCTCGGGGATAAATAAAGTAATTTTGATTTGATTTGATTGATTTCATGACGAGTAGGCCTATATAAGTGTACAGAGTCTGTCACAATTAATTAATCTTCTGTAAGTATGGCAGAGATGAGTCCGACGTTGGATGGAATAAATGTGCATTAAACCAACGCTCCTCCACTTGTTATCTTCCTCCATCAAACCACAAAATGCATACTATCAAAAACAACAACATATGTGCCAGATATAAAAGCCAGACCACTGTCATCATAACGCTGTAATAATCCTATGACTGTATACAGGTTATGAAACATTAGGGCTGGTCACCTCTTTTCCCGACGGCTGCCATTGTTAGGTAACAATATGATAAATAGCACTATCCAGCGGTGATACTGTTACAGCAGAGTAGCAGGCTGCCATTTACACAAGTGATGAATGAAGCTAAGCGTCTCATACAAATACAAAATTATATTCAGCTCAGTAAAAATGAGCGCTTATCACGTTATCGACGTCAGCTACTGTAAAAAGCACAACGGCATAACGTAGACAACTCATTCAAACGATTTGACAACACAGGGTTCTTACACACTCTTCAACACAAATCACTTCTCAGCTTAAACTAACGTCTTATTACCTGACCAAACTATTAAATACGTAAATACTCACCATATCGATTGAATAAACATTGTCGTTCGCTTTGAATAAAACATCTTGTTCTACCAAAGATGGGTAAGAGGATAAGACTGTCAACCAGACACCAGACTGATGTTGTTTAAATATAATCCACAAACACTTTGTTGTTCAGACATATTGTTACATCCACCAGCTCTGTACTGACTGAGTATTTTGTGTCTGTTCTCAGTTGTACAGCATCCAGATGGTGGGACTTGAATGTAATAAAACCTGATAATGTAATAAAGTGCATTTCCCAATAATGTAATACACTTTTTTTTTTTTACCAATAATGTAATAAAGTATAACATTAATGGGAGGTTATTACAAGTCCTGATAATGTAGTAATTCCCCAATATTGTAATAATTTAACAGCAGACCACCCATTACTTGGGTTCAAGTGGTGATACTGTGTAGGCAACTCTAGCTCTAGCGCCACCAACAGGTCAAAGTTGAATGTTTATTAACTTTTGACTTGTTCATCCGTTTTTCACAAACGAGGTATCCATGACACACGAATGCATTCAACAGCTTCTTGAAATTTAAAGGTGCTTTGTGTTATACTGCCAGCCTGCACAGTAAAACTGCTTCAGATGATCCAGAACGCGGCGGGCCTGGTCTACAACCAGCCAAAAAGGCTTATGTATCTATTGTCTAAATGGACTTCAGTGATGTGTCATAATTTTCAGTAATTTCTCGACGAAAACACTTAATATTCAATATTAGAGTGTTATATTAACTCAAGAGAGAGTGAAAGAAAAACAAAAGATGGAAAATAAATTCTGGTGTGGTCACACAGGAGTTATGTTTACATGCTACAAACAGTTTTGCCTATTTTATTTTGGAGGAAACTTTCTCCAGCTGACTAAATGTTACACTACTAGAGATAATAATCAAAACAGGAAACAAACAAATAAAATAGAGGTAATGATAAGGGGCCTAGTCTAGCAATCTTTAAAAAAAAATACTAATCAAGAAAGACATTTAAAAGCATAAAAGGTCTTAAAACTGCATATGGGGCTCCATGTGAATTAAGGAATATTATAAGAAGTGTCATGGAAACAGAATGACCGTCACATCATGTAGGCCTATATAAACACCAACAGACCTGTCATTTTACACTTTGCAACTGGACCTGGACATGAGCTGAAAACCTCTTTACCCAAACTGTGGAAAGTGAACTTTTGGAACTTGTTGAAAAAACAAAACTACTGCTTCACGCAACTTTTGTGTAATACCTGAAGAGCCTGAATACTGTATTCAGTGGACCACTGGTCGCTGACGACCACCTGCTGGTAGGGCCTATTGAGAGCATAGACTGTATATAAATAATGGACGTAGTCACCGTGACATCACCCATTGGTTTGTGGCCCGTTGGATGCATAAAGTTCACTCGTTGCCATCTTTGAAAGGGTCAAAGTTATGAGGCCAAATCGGTAAATGTCCTTTTTTATATCTATATAACTTTATTCACACGCCGTGGGTACGTATTGTTCTGCTTCTCTCCTGGAGAATGGACAGATTTTTTTTGCAGCCAGACTTACCGCCCCCTGCTGGACTTTTCGGTAGAATGCAGCTTAAGGCACTTCCTGGTTGGCCTCCCTGCTCAGACACGGAGATTGCTGCCTGATTGAGAGTGGGAGAAAAAGAAGGAGTGGTTATCAAACTTTGAAGCATCTCATTAGGAGGAGAGTTTTCTATTAAAGTGGCAGTGCAAGTTTCACATCATGTAGTCATGATTACAACAAAAAATAAATAATAAATAGAAATGTAATTGTATTAAGATCAAGTAAAAATACCAATCCAACAGTGTGTAAATACTTTCAGGATTACCTAAACAAACATAAAAATACAAAAAAAAATACACACAACAAAAAAACGTCCCTAAAAAAAGCAAGGTGAAATGCAGAGCGGACAAATTAGTTGCATTTCCATCAGGGTAAAAAGTGGCCGCTGGGAAAGTTCAGGCCACGCCCTCTCAAATGGACGCTTACTTGGTATGTCTCCATTACAAAAAAAAAGGCCCCAGAAGGATTTTCGAGACTCCGTAGGTGACATATGGTTTACGACCGTTGTGTAATTGCTCAGCGACACTTTCGGCCATACGGATTTAACACGGGAGACGCGCCAAACTTAAACAATAAGAAAGGAGATGCAGAGGCAGAAGGAGCAGAGCTGCTGTGTTTCTTCTTGCTGTATTCATGCACATGGTGGCGATGATTATTGTTGTGACTATTTGCTACTTTGCCGGCTTTTTTAAAAAATGGTAAGGTTGTTGCGGCGTAAAGTATTACATCACATCCCGTTAAGCGGGCTTTTTTCAGGGGAGAATAAATGGCCCTCAAAAACGACCACTGGGGGCGGCTCACATTCAAATTTGGGGCGTTTTGATGAGGGAGACCTGGCTCATTCCGGGTATAGACTATAGGGGAAACGCACCTATTGTCTTAAAACATTAAGAAAATGCATCTTTGGGTTCTCTCTAATATTTGCAAAGTTTTACATTTAAATGAAGCTACACAAATTGCAGAAAACACATACAGCAAGGTGAAAGTTTTAATTTAAAAAAATATTGTTAAGTATGCCTTAAAGTATATTTTAATGAACTTCAATGCTTTACTTTAGTAACATTTTGAATGCAGGACTTTCACTTATAACAGGATATTTATACACTGTGGTATTTCTTTGATATAGTGATCTAACAGACTTTACCGATGCGATGTGTGAACAAACTAAAGATTTACAAGATGAATAAAGAAAATAAATATTTTCTTCTTATTTTGATTTCAATATATCATACAAAGGTTATGGAGAAATGTATAACTAATGTAACTAAGGCAGTTTTCCTGCTGAAACACCACAAAGTGCAAGCTTTCCTCACTTAAACAGCTTTGTCACAGATGAATGAGCTGAGTTCTCAATCACTTGTTGCTTTTTTACAAACAACTTTATCGTTGTGAACCTAATCAATACAGACATATTATAACACAGACCTTAAAAATCTGAGAAATAGTCAGAATTATTCTGGTCCAATTTCAGTGTGTAGAATTTCTGTTGAGTTATTATGTTAATACAAACATATGACAACAGATGTTGTGTTGTTCATTCCCATGTTGATTGATTTCCAAAAGAGAGTCAGAGACATTTTAATATATATCCTTAAATTTCACATTCCCACAAACTGTTAATGAGGGATGTACCTGAATCAGCATAACTTAAATTATGTTTTTTTTTTCTGTCTGCAGTTGCCCATTTTTATATAGGGGGAAAAAACCTGATGAAAAAATATAAAAGTACCAAAGATGAAAAGTACAGTATGTGGAAATATACTTATGTACTACTTAAGTACTACAGAATGTACTGACAATGAATATTAGGCTAGTAGTAACATTAAATTCCAGTCTTCTATTCAGACACAGAGAAAGATATTTTGTTGCCTGAACAAATGCTCATAATAATGTCTCTGTACTACTCTACTTTTTAAAGCGATGTGGTTATGTGGTGCAAACACTTCTCTATTATTGTTTTCATGTGACCTGAAAGCAGCGTCAGTGTTACAGGATTATATTGAAAACATTCTGAGCAGACGTGCACAATTATTTCAGTGCAAATCGCACAAAATCGCAAAAAATGCTAAAGTATTTACTTTGGTGACTCTGAGACGAGTCTTTAGATTAAGACTTGGTCTTAATAAGTGCTCATTTTCATTTCTCACATTGGAATCAATAGCTGCTCATTAACAAAACATGTTTGAAGCCCTTCAATTAAAGTGGTAACCTTCAACACTAATAAATAACATGGTTGTGTATTAACAATTTGTTGTTTACATTAACTAATGCATGCTTTTTCACGCATTTAGTCATGATCTCTAACTATAAATTCACTACGCCACATAAAACCACCCCCATCTGTAATGACTGGGTGAACCCTTATATACGTAATCTTTCAGTTTTATCACAACATACCAACTTTGTCCGACCAATTCCAGCAGATACGTCCTCATCTAACCAGTCAAGTTTTACTGATTACTGTCATTACAATTTTTCATGAAACAGCACCGACATTAAACAACCTTCTCGCTGAACTTGAACTTTAGTAATTGAAAGGTCAAGTTAAAACTATTTTTTAAATGTCAAACAGAGATTGGAGATGGCAGGCCTTTAATAAGGGCAGAGTACAGCCTAAACAAGCAAACAAACAAACAAACAAACAAACAAACTACATAAGAATCAATCAGTCTGTTCCCTCCCAAAAATTAACCAAAAGAAAAGAAACAATTTCTTCACTTTATTCTTATTAAATATGAACATTTTTCCATATACTAAGTGCAAACTGGAATTTTTGGGGGAGGATTATTAGACCCTTGGATACATCAATAATTAACAACATTGATCAAAATGCATTATTATTTTTTGAGCAGTGTGAGTTTATAATATCGCCCTATCAATTGATCCAAGGTCAAAATTTTAAATGATGATAGAAAACTGATATCCTTGCAAAATTTTGTCCCACCAACAATAACACAGGTAAAATTATTGGGTATTTGAAATGGAAATGTGCAAAAAATGTACCTGGGGTGCACACGGGTTAATCACCTTAGATTGATCATGTTTTTCAATGTAAATATTTCTAAATGTAGTGGAGTAAAAAGTACAATATTTGCCTCTTAAATGTAGTGGAGTAGAAGTATAAAGTTACATAAAAAAGTACTCCAGTAAAGTACAAGTACCTCAAAATGGTGCTAAAGTACAGTAATTGAGTAAATGTACTTAGTTACATCCCACCAATGGGGCCCACTGATTAGTTGCCTTTGAATGGAAAATGCATCACGTTTCCAGCCATTTGCTTTATTTCTAAAATAGAAACAATGTGTACATTGGCAATAACTTTCCAACCCTCTGCTGTTTGTAAATGTGAAAAACATTTTATAAATCAAAAATGTCAGACAAAATGTGCCTGAATCTCAAAGGAAATAAAAACCATAATACCTGTATATATTGTTGTGTCTGCTTGTGTTCATGAGGCACTTTGTTGGTTTGATTTGTATTTATATCAAACTGCCTGCAGTGAGCAAAGCAATGAGCAAATGCTTGTTAGCATGTAGCCAGAATGCTTCACTGAAACCCAACTATTATATAACCTAACCTCAGACTGGTAGCTTGAATTCTCATTAATATTATCAATTGATTGCAATGATCACCAACAACATTTTAAGTAACCTTTCAGCATGAAGCTTATCTTTTAAGGATCCCAAATGAGCTAGTTTGTTAGGCAGCTAGAAGGGCGCTTTGACCTGATAACAGTTTTAGCAAATTAGCAGCAAATTAACAAACAATTCTATAAAACCTTTGACAAAGACTGCGTCCAAAATCACTCCCTGTGTACCATATAGTGCACTATATCAGGTGTGAAATGCATGCTTTACATTAGTGCTGCACGGTTTGAAATTGTTTTTATAATATTGGAGGAAATGAGAATTTCCCAATCATTTCTCTTAATTATCATTTAAGAATATATTAAGATGGTCATAGTGTCAATTTCTCTTTTTTTAAAACGCTTTTTTCTGTAGTATGTAGGCCAGAATATTTTCATATTTTGACACATATTTTGCATTTAATGAATATTGTACCTTCCTGCAATATGAATTTTGCTCTGGTCCATATTGTGGTTTGATTAATTTTGCAGCTCGACTCCACATTGTGCCTAAAACATGACTTTTTGCTAACAATCCAAAAATCCAATGTGCCAGATTTTGCCAATGCAAAAAATTACAGGATACATGTAAGTGATGACTAGGAATGAGCATAGATTTTCGAATATTCGAATCGTCATTAAATCATAAAAAATCGAATAGTTCATCATATTTGGAAAAAAAAGTATTACTGCTGCCTTCTGCATGATTATTGCAGAATAGTAGTTTTCAATAATTCAACGATTATTGAATAGTAGTTTTGCCTGAAATGCACATCCCTAGTGGTGACTCAAAATTATGATGCTTATGTGTCTGAAATCTCAGTTTACTGCTCACTTTGAGTGAACTATTAAGTGTCTGTTGTATAAGAATCAGTGGATGAGTGAACGAGGGAGTGATTTCAGACTCAGAAAGTATCTAAGGTGAATGGTGAGCTCCTCAGCAGCCAGACTCCGCCATCCTCTCAGGCCGAGCTGATTGACAGGTGCTGGGTGGGGTGAAGACGGTGGGATCACTGATGCCCAGCTGGAGGTTGAAGAAGCGAGTGGAGGTGGTGACGCTGCTGTTCCTGGTGTAGGTCTCCTGCACCGGGTAGCAGTCCTTAAGGGTGTAAATGCCCACCCAGGTCTCATCTGGTGGAGAAACGAGCAGACATTACACAAGGTTCATAACTTTTTGAGTGGTCAAATTCAAGCACTTTTCAAGGACTTTCAAGGTCCATTTACGAGCTTTTCCAGGACCTTACAACGGTTGTAAGTTGCATGCTTTAGATGAGTACTTACATGCTAAAAGGGGAAGATTTCACTGAACCATACCAACAGCGATGGTTTTACACTTTTAGCTCTTCATTTCAGATAGGCTACTCATTATTTTTACATTGAACATGTGATTATCTTTTGTCTATAGATGGATGAAGTCAGATTGCAAGAGAAATACAGTAATAATTTCAAGCATTTACAAGCACTTTATCCAAAATCCAAGCACTTTTTAAACCTTGAAAATACAACTTTTATATTCAAGCACTTTCAAGGATTTCAAGCACCCGTACGAACGCTGATGACAGCTCAAAGAAGAACTGGAGGTTCTAGTCATTCTAGCAAGAGCTGCTCTTTAAATAAAACTAAAATGAAAGAGGTCCCTGTCTGTTTGTCTTTCAATGTTCTTGACAACAGGAAACCATCCATATTTCACATTTGGTCGATGTTTTGCTGAGGACACAAAAAAGCGCAGTGCTGAAACTACAGGTGTTTCCATTGGAGCTGAAGCGAATTTTGAAGCGTATGTTTTAAATGACACACTAAAGAAAATGCAAAACTGTTTTAGGGCAAATAAACAAAGCTGCAGTAACGTACTTTGGTCAGCAGATGGAAGTGTAAGGTATTGCTGTAGGCTAATACGTCAGTAAACAGGAGAGATTAAAATAGACTGTGCAACTTCTAACTGTTCTTTCATGTCAGAGGAAACAGCTGATCAGTCATTCAAGTTAAATGTTCCCTACGTCAGAACTTATTCAGAAAAAGTTTCCATCTCCCGTTTAGGGCATTAACTATTTTTTGAAAAAAGACAAAAACCACCTCATTAAGATCTTCAAAATGCTCAGAGAAATTAGATGATGGAAATGCGACTTGTGAAGCTGTTTGGATAGAGAAAGTAGTGATACTGAAGGCCAAGCCATCAACTCGTTCTAAAGAGGCTGAGTCTATCTTTTTGACCAGTGATTCCCTGGAAAATATGAAGCCCAGTAAAAAATCAAAAATAATCACCAGTAGTCATTTCAAGCACTTTAAAAAGGACAAGCTTGCACCACTAAAGGGGGCGCTGCGTTTAAACCCAGACTTACGTTTGCGGGCCGGCTTCCTGTCTGACCACTCCTGAACCTCCACATTGTCCCCGGGGCCTCCGATGATGTACTGGTCCTCGAAGGTGGAGTTGTCTGGGATGTCGAAGGGGTCCCAGGCCTCCATCAGAGCGACCTTTGAGCACTCCTTGGTCTTTTGGTCAATCTGGAACATCACCATGCTCTGGTACAGGTAGATGTACTCAAAAAACCTGGAGCGGATGGAGAGAATGATGGAGTTTTGACACTGAATTTAAAGTTGTGTTCACTGAGACTTTGGCCACTTGGGGGCAGCAGAATTCAATTTAACTCTATGGAGTCTTGGGCTATTTTGTCCATTTCTGAATCCTTTTCATCCTGCCTGTATACACCACTTAAAAATGTTTAAATGCCATGTTGATATATTTTTTTCAGCACAACTTCACCTATATGACCTAATAATAATTTATTTTTTATTCTGACTTACTGGATCAACATTTTGAACCAAAAAGAAACAAAGAAAAACCAACATAAATGTGATCCTGTGATTGTGTGTGATCCTGTCATCCAAATCTGTTTTTTATTCTAGTGGGACTCTATTTTATTTGTGTCCTGTGTGTTTAGCGTAACAATTTTGGTCATTTTGTGTCTTTTTTGTTTCTTTTTTGGTAATTTTGTGTCTTTTGTTGTGTTTTTTTTTTTTTGGTAATTTTGTGTCTTTTTTTGTAATTTTGTGTCCTTCTGTGTCTTTCTTGTCATTTTGTGTCTTTTTTTAGTCATTTTGTGACTTTTTTTGGTCATTTTGTGTCTTTTTTTAATCCTTTAGTCCAACACAAAATGCGATTTTGAATCTCTCTTTAACTTTCAAAACACTATCATGCTTAATAAAGAATTTGAAATGTTGGTGAAAGGTGAACAAAGGTGTCACATATAACATATAAGAGGGTTACATCCAGTTCTATCATTTTATACTAAATATATTTGAGCCTGTCTCCAGTTTTACTTGGTATATAATCATCAAACTGAACTGGCCTCATGACTGACTGGCCTCATGGAGTTTACAGACAGAACTTTAGAGGTAAATTTACAGTCGGGCTCCACGCTGCTTTGTTTTCTAGTCTGAATGTGATGTCTGGATTTGGAGCTTTTGGAGACTCCAGAGGGTTAATTGTATTCAAGATTTTTTGTGTATTCTTTTTTAAAAGCTCACATTTAAAGGAAACAATCCACATAGTTAATATTCTAAAATATAATGCATTATCTGTGAACTCAGTATTATTTCCCACATCTTATATTGTGACACTATAAATACTTGAGCAAAAATTACTTCTAGTCACTTATAGATTTATTAAGCACTTTTTCCCAAAATTATGGCAACTTTTTTTGAGAAAATTATAATTTAGAGTTCCTCCTTTTATTTCACATATGTTTGGTTGTTCAGACCACATATGTTCTATGTAAAACATGCAGCAGAGCTAAAGCCACAGTGTAAATTAAACTAAATAAACCAAAGTCTGTTTACAGTCCAGAGAATATTTTCTCAACTGCATTTTTTCAGTCCTGGCAGAGAGTCAGTGTTGGTTTATTCTTGCAACACTGCTGCAGGAATTAAACACATTTTTTTAGTTTATAACTTAAAAAGGCGATTGTGGGATAAATAAAACCTATGTAGTCTATATAATAAAAATAATAATAATAATAATGATAATAATAACATTAAAGGTAACACCTCCCAATATGCCAGCCTTTATAAACACATTGTAAGAGTTTTATTAATCATCAACAAGTAATCAAATGTATTATTTACACATCAGTTATAAGTATAACTTTTAGGTGTCCAGGTTGTGAAGAGCAAAAAAATGACTAACAGGACCTTCTGTTCAAGTCTGCAGATATGAAAACACTTTTTTTCATTTAACATCTTATATGTATGTATACTGACAACATGTTTTATTTATTTTTGGTGTCATTATTTTTCTTAATGTTAGAGATATACATGTTTACTTTTTTAATATAGCAAAGCTTTATAACTTTATATATAAACTGGTTTTGGGTTGTAAAAATTATTAAAAAAACAAACTATTTATATCTTTGACTATTTTAACTCAAAAATCAATTAATTAAGATATTTTAAGCATTTATTTATGCTAATTATAACATTTAAAGTAGCATTGTGACCAAAAAACATAACACCATCAGAAGAGATTTTTGATCTGGCAACCCAAAATGTTATTAATGCGAAAGTAATTTATTCATTACCATTTTTAAACCATAAGAACCCATGGTGACACCTGTGTAGCAAACACTTTAAATCTTCTAGAATCTCCCATATTCAGCTTTATGCTTCACCTTAACTCATTAAATCCCTAAGGGACATATACTCAACACCCTGGTGTGGTGGTCATGTGACTGTGACAAGAAGTGACTTCTCCAAAATGTGGCTGTGACTGGAAACAGAAATGTGGAAAAGAAGCTAATTTCAAAAAGCTTATTTTTTGTTAGGAGGCCGAGTTTAAACTCATTTAACAATTCTACTCCGTTAATAGTTTGTCCTGTATTGCTTTTAACTTGTTCTGACTATATTTCCTGAACAAATTAAAGTCACAATTTTGATATATGTTATGGAGATGCAAAGAAAAAGGCAAATGGTTATTTGTTTTTATTATTATTGATTTATTATTATTTTGTTACTTAAAAACAAATCTGAAAAATAATGTGTTGTTAAACAGCACTATTAATGTCACAATTTTGATAAATGTTATGGAGATGAAAAAGAAAAAGGAAAATTTGTGTCTCTGTAAGCAGAAAAGGTGTCTTGTTTATTTATTTTAAAATAAGAAATATTATAAACATAAATACCATAAACGCCCAATGTAACGTTTATGTCACATCTCAGATCGTTGGCAGTTATGGGTACATTTTTTTTTTTTAAAACATCAGAAATGTGTTCTATGTGGTCCACTTCTAGAACACATCCTTTCAGGATAACTGGGTCTGGGTTCTTATGAGTTAAAGCCCCTTTAACTTCACATCTGGACTGTTGTTCGACAGTCTGGTCTGGTGCATCACAAAAAGAAATGTTTAAACTCCAGCTAACTCAAAATAGAGGAGCTCGCCTTGCACTTCAGTACACAAGGGAGAATGTGTTACAAATGCATGATAGACTATCATGGCTAATGGTAAAAGACAGACTGATATGCAGTCTTATTTTGTTTTTAAAGAATATATATACAGTTGGTAAACCTTACTGCTTATATTCACAACTAGTACCAACTAATAACAGACGTAACCATGAGACAAGACAAGCAGTAAACAACGGATTCACATTACCTCTGCCGAGAACCAACACACTTAGGAGAACAGTCATGTATAGAGCGGTTGCAGAGTGGAACAGGCTTCCATCTGAGCTCTTATTACTTGAGAGCAGAAGTAGTTTTTTTTTTAAAAACTGAAAAAGATTACTTTCGAAAGGTGAATGTATAGGGTCTGACTTCTTGTTTAGTTTGCTTTGCTTTGATGGTTAGCTTTTGTTTTTCTGTTTCATGAGCCAGGTATTGATTTTGTATGTTTTAAAAACTGTTTTTAATCATTTCTTTGAATTGTAATCGGTATTCCACTGTTTGGTATTTTTTTTAATTTAATATAGTAGGTTTTTTTCTTATAACTGAATTGTAGATTCTAATTACTCTGTATGCTTTTACTATGTAATTAAATTGTGTCCTGTTTGAGGACCCCAGGAAGAATAGCCATTACTCCCACAACGGAGTGATGGCTAATGGGGATCCGAATAAATAAATAAATAAACTCTTTCTGAGGACTGCCTTAATAAGAAAATGGAGTGGTGTTTATATTTGTCTTCTAGATATTACTCATTAGATGTTTAGATGTTTTATGTAAATATATATTTTAGACCATTGTTGTTTAAAAAATTACGGGAAATACATGGTTTTACATTTAAACTAATTTGAACCATTTTGATAGGAAATATTGGAGCCTAGCTCAGGCTACATAAAGACAAAGGACAGAGGGTCTTACTTCTGACACGGGGTGTGCTTCTTGTTCTGCTGCAGGACCCGGATCCTCTGTTTCAGGCCGTCGTAGGAGACCGCAGCCCGGCTGTTCCTCCCGGTGCCGTGGTCGTACATCACCCACCTGCCTTCCCACTGCAGCGGGGCGAGGCAGGGCCCGGCCGCCCGGGACCCACCAAGCCCGGAGACAGACAGGCCGAGTACAGACGCCCCGGCGGCGGCCACAAACACCATTATAAGCCGGTGCATCGCGTCTGGAAGTAGCGGAGAGTCCCGTTAGCTGAAGCCGGTGTTGTTGACAGGCGGCACCTGCTGCTGACAAGTTCAAGAGAGTTAAACGTAAAAGCGTTACCGGTTGTGCCTGCCAAAATAAGAGCTTGTAAAATAAGATACTTTTTTCCAGATCTTTATTAACAACAGAGTCGACCAAGGCAAAAGCGAACTAAGCGACTACTTGGGCCCTGTTGGAAAAATTGCACGAGGAAACCTTGAAAATTGAATAATCTGACACCAACAGAGAATCCTCATCATTTTTCTCTGCGCAGTCGTTGATGGGGAAATGATGAGCCGGAGGAAGTCCATCTTCCAGGAAGTTCCGCCTTCTTCATCCATTGATTCGTCAGTTTTAATCAATACAGGGAAACATCATGTCACCGGTCAAATAATCATTTCTGCCCTTCACAGTGTTCTGACCTGCTATCAAAACTTGTTAGGACAAACATTCTGCCTTGTTATGACTTACAGATATAATTTGGAGCCACTTATTTTTTCAATGTCTAAATGTATTCTAAAGTCTAAAAAATCTGAAACGCAATATATTCTTTGTGATTATAGAATAGGGTGACCAAGTGTCCTCTTTTGCCCGGACATGTCCACTTTTTACGTCCTGTCCGGGGCGTCCGGCCGGGTTTTATAAATTCACGAAAATGTCCGGTGTTCACTGTTTTTCATAGGACCAGTACACGTGCACGTAAATTGACCGGCGCTTTGCACACAATTTTGCGAGACGTAATTACCAAGAGGCTGCCTTGTGGGAGGGTCGGCGCCGCGCACACACACACACACACAGAGACAGAGAGCAGAGCAGACAGAGGGCAGATCGAACAGCGGAGCAACATTGCACGGGAAATGCCGAAGCGTAAGTGCAGCTTCACAGATGAACTGCAAAAAAAATTTCCGACATACCGTACCGGTCGGGACAGGTAGGAGGCGGAGTGCACCGTGTGCAATGCTGGCACATATGTCTCAGTGTCTAATAAAGATGCCAATTGCCCCTGGCTGCAGTACGCAGATCGGGGAGAGGCTCAATGTGGGCGGAGTTTAACGTTTAACTCCGCCCACGTTTGACACCAGCCATTGTGCGGCCGCCATCTGGTGGCGGAGACTAGGCAGTACATTCTGAAACGTCAATGCAGCACCTACGGACAGAGTGGCGTAAAACCCACGTATTGATTGCATATGTAGAATAATGATACAATTCCAAATTCACCTGCTAGCTGGATTTCATTAAAATACACAGATAAAGGTTATAATTTAGTTAAATGTATTAGGTTCCACTGTTTGATCAACTCTGTCCTGATATGTTACACCTCTGGGTTCATCTTATGATTAAATAAAAAGCTTTTTTATGGGGCACCTTTCATTATTATTTATATCAGGATCAGGTCTGGTGCCAAAATGTAGTTCTTTGGGAAAACATGTTTCTTTTTGTATCTTAAATGTAAATACCAGCCTACATAATATTAGTAATAATACATAATATTCAATATACATTCTTGTCTCATCTTGTGAATAAAATAATGGTAATGTTTAGGGACATTTAGAACTGCAACAGTGAAGTGAAATCAAGACTTAATATTGGGCTTCTAACTATAGTAAAACAGAGACAGCTATGAAAAAGGTTCATGCATTTAATAGACTTAGACATTCCTATTTTTAACTTGTCAAATGTCTTTTTTTTTTTACTGTAAGTTCATTATTTTATCCAGGCTGCCTATATTTAAAAAAAAATCTGCCATAGCATTTCCCCAAGTGAGTGTGACAAACAGTACAGCCATAGACACATGTTAAATTTTTGTACACTCAATTACATCAGCTACATCAAGGAGATCAGAGACTGAAGTGATGTCTGTGCCATTGACAATGACACACTTTATTCCTTTCTTTCAAAGGCACAAAACACCTGCATTTGCCGTGTGTCAATAATTGCTTTACAAAATCTCTCGTAATCTTCCTGCAAACTAAAAAGGAACAGGAACGGTTCCCTTAGTTCATCCATCTCTTCATCCAGGTCCAGGTCATCAGACATGTGCAGCTGTTTCACTGCCCTCAGACGATCTTCTTCTTCCATGGTGATGACTTGGGGAAGGGAAAGTTTTCCCTTGAATGTCTCATTTCCACACCACCTTGCTGCCTCAATAGTGTCCCTAAGCAGAACATCCTCCTAATCAAAAATAAAGAAAACAATTATTAAAATAAAGGCTGGAGAAGGCAGAAAACAGTTAAATGAAAAGCCCACAGCAGGCAATTTACCCCATTCTCAGTTCCCAGTTCTGGCAAGTTCTCAGCTTCCACGAGAAAGGAAAGGCTAATGTCTGTGAATGGCATCTTTTTAAATCTGCCTAAATCACAGCATTTACTGATTTGTTAAACCTGCTTTACTTTAGGCTTGATACTTAGCATGTAATAACTATCACAAAAACGTAACAAAAGTCTGACAAATAAATTGGATACAAATATGAATATAAAACTCAGAAAAGGAGATTTGAAGTCCAGGTTTATATTCATGAAATGCACGTGAAAACTCTGCATAATATTTTCTCCCCTCCCGCCCAAAAGTATGTCGGCCTACCGGGAAAATGCTCGGTATAACAGATTACCAGTCCAGACGTGCAGTAAGATAGGCTAATTAGCAAAAGCTAATAACTAATAACAAAGCTCATAACTCTGTGTATGTATATGCAAATACATACAGAGCATAACTTATTTTAAATAAAATGATGTTACTTCCTTCCTTGTCTGTCACAAACATTGCAAAGTAGCACGTTAAAACAAAATAAAAAAACCTAGCTTACCTCCATTTGAACTGTACTGCTTCTTCTTCTCTCTCAATCGCTCTTCTTCTTCTCCAGCGGTTCATGGGGGCAAGTGGGCTCAACGTGGGCGGAGTTAAACGTTTAACTCCGCCCACGTTGAGCCTCTCCCCGATCTGCGGGCTGCAGCCAAGATGCTGGAGATCTCAAAGCTCAAAGACAACTAAAGATGAAAAGTATAGATCCTTTTTGTTTGTTAAGTTAGTATCTTTGTGAGACTCTTCTATTATTTATCTTATTGCAGTTATTAAGAGATATATTGTTGAAGCTAGATTTTCTAACAGAAGAGTTCATATTTAGAACATTATTTCATATTATTTATTCATTTATTTGAAAAGAGTCTACAAGAGCTATTATTTTGTTACAAGTTTTTACAGATTTCATTTTATTTTATTACAGAAGTTAATTTTGCACCATTGAAGCATAATAAAGCATGTTCATCAACCTCCGAGAAGCCTGTCTGAATTTGTGTCTCGAGGCCGTGCCGATTGTCCTCTTTTTTGGAAATCAAAATATGGTCACCCTATTATAGAATCTTAATCAGTTTAAGCAAATGAAATATATGTAATCAAAGTAATCACAGTTTCTAAATTAACATTAACACACAAACATAATCATTGTATCAAAATCATATTGCCTGATTAATATAAATGCATAGAGATAGATATTACACCCAAGGTTGACCTTCGATAGTGACCTGCGTCACGCACAGAGACAGACACAGAGTCAGACTACAGAGACAGACACCAAGGAGTCAAACAACAGAGAAGCAGAAATCAAGCAATCAAATCATTTAACAAAATATAGAATAATCAATTTATTCTAACAGCCCCATGGCCACTAGGGGGACCACAAGAGCAATTAACAAAAAATATATTTTGTTTAATATTTTGCATGTATGAGTGATGCTTTCTATATAATCAAAGATATATTATTGTACAAAAACACAATTTTATGTCAACAGAGTGCTGCTGCTGACAAGTTCAAGAGACTTAAACGTAAAAGTGTTACCGGTTGTGCCTGCCAAAATAAGAGCTTGTAAAATAAGATACTTTTATTCCAGATCTTTATTAACAACAAAGTCGACCAAGGCATAAGCGAACTAAGCGACTACTTGGGCCCCATGGCCACTAGGGGCCCCCCAAGAGCAATTAACAAAAAAAAATGTGTTTAATATTTTGCATGTGTGAGTGATGCTTTCTATATGATCAAAGATATAGTATTGTACAAAAACACAATTTTATGTCAACAGAGTGCTGCTGCTGCTGTAGGCCTAGTGATTCTTACTGACTCTATTTAATGTCAAAGCTCCGCTGCAGCATGAATGTTGCCTCCTGCCGTGCAGAGCGCACTGCTCATCCAAAGCGCAGGTAGTTAGAGGCAAAACTATGTTGCAAAAAAGGACATATCCTTCAGTAGCAGAGGAAAGAAAGAGGAAGAGGAGAAAAAACGCCAAGATAAAGCTATGTTTGCACGTTTTTGAAGTAAAAAAATAATAAACCAGATGACACTTTTACAGTAAATTTACAAGGCTTTACCATTTGGATTGTTGTGTATATCAACCCCAAGTCATTCTTGTAGATGTGATACATTTTTAGATTAAAAATCATATGTGACACCCTGGACATCATTCATTTATTGGTATTATTAGGGACCGAGCACTAACGGTGCGAGGCCCCTATTGTTATTGGTCTGTCCTTCCCAAAAATGAATCGCTAATTTGGAAGCTTTATCATATTCAAAAACTCACCATATTTGGAATAAACGTCAATCTCACGTGAAATTTACGTATTCTAGTGTTCGCGGGAATGGGCGTGGCAAAATGACTCACTAGCGCCCCCTAAATGTCATTATTTCACACTGGTTTGTCGTAGACACACGAAATTTGGTAAATACGTGTATCATGGGAAGACGCACCAAAAAGTCTGAGGAAGCTATTCTGTAAAACGTACAGGAAGTCGGCCATCTTGGATCGAACATGGCATTTTCCCCATTTCCACCCTGCATACTTAACAAACTCCTCCTACAGATTTTACCCAATTGCCTTCAAACTTGGTCAGTAGCATCACAAGTTGTATAAATCTTTACCAACGGTCACACTATGTGGGCGTGGCATGGCGGCAAAATATTGCATCTCGCCATAAAACACGAGATCGTTATAACTTTTCCATTCTTTGTCCCATCTGCTCCAAACTTCTCATGCTTCATCAGAGTACAGCCCTTAACACTTCTACATAACAATTTTATCATAAAGCCCCGCCCCTTATGCTTTATCCACGCCCCCTTTTATAAAATTAACAAGTTGCATCCTTTAACAAACTCCTCCGATAGATTTCATCCCATGGACTTCAAAGTTGGTCAGTACCATCACAAGGCCTTGGGGAACAAACCTTATCAACAGCTTTACTCACCCTTGCATTTTGTGGGCGTGGCATGGTGGCAAAATATGGCGTCTCGCCGTAACACACGAGACCATATAACTTGACCATACATTGTCCAATCTGTCCCAAATTTCACACACACGTGATTAGGGTCCATCCCGGAACACACCCACGTGTCAATATTGACACACAGTCATAGCGCCCCCTGCTGGCAACAGCAAGTAACTTGTTTTATACTTAGCCCTTGCAGTAGGTTTCACGTAGAGACACGAAATTTGGTACACACATGAATCATGTGGAGACGCACCAAAAAGCCTCTTGGACCCATACCTCAAACCCAACAGGAAGTCTGCCATCTGAGTTATGGTGCATTACTTTTTGAAGTCATAAGTACGATCAAAAGACAAGACAAAAAAACAAAAAAATAGACAAATTAACCCATAAGAACCCATGGTGACCCGTGTAACAAACACTGTAAATCTTTTAGAATCTCCAATATTCAGCTTTATGCTTCACCTTAACTCATTAAATCCATAAGAGACATATACTCAACATCCTGGTGTGGTGGTCATGTGACTGTGACAAGAGGTGACTTCTCCAAAATGTGGCTGTTACTGGAAACAGAAATTTGAAAAAGTGGCTAATTTCAAAAAGCTTATTTTTTGTGACGAGGCTAAGTTTAAACCCATTTAACAATTCTATCAATCTGTTAATAGGGAACGGAACTTATTAAAGTCACAATTTTGATATATGTTATGGAGATGCAAACAAAAAGGCAAATTGTTTGTTTTTATTTGTTTTTATTCATTCCTATTTTGTTACTTAAAAACAAATCTGTAAAATAATTTATTGTTAAACAGCACTATTAATGTCGGAATTTTTATATATGTTGTGGAGATCCAAAGAAAAAGGCACATTTGTGTCTCTGTAAGCAGAAAATGTGTCTAGTTTTTTTAAATTTAAAATAAGAAATATCATAAACATAAATACAATAAACGCCCAATGTAACGTGTACGTCCCATCACAGATCTTTGACATTTTTTGATAGAATTTTTTTTTTTAAACATCATAAATGTGTTCTATGTGGTCCACTTGTTCTGTGGTATATCCCCCATCATTTTCCTTTAAGGATAACTGGGTCTGGGTTCTTATGGGTTAAGTTTTGAATTAGCGTAGGACCATGGGAGTTGTTGTCTTCTCCACCACTGGCGTCATTGTAGTCACTATATCTGAGCAGAGGTGTCCTTCTCTCTTAAACAAATGAACCAGGTGATTAAAACGGGTGAAAAATCTCAATATAGCAATTTCACGCTAAAATACAGTGTTTCTCGTACATTGTTCGGCGGATACAGGACATCCTGGAGAGATGAAAAAACTGACCAAAATCGTAAAAATGTGGCTTAAAACTGGATAGAAATAGAACCCAACTGATACGGGATTTTTTTTTTGTTTCCCGCTGCTGGATTTTCAGCGCCGCCACAAAAAGAAGTTATTGGTAATATCGTGGTGAATTGAAGACTTTCACTTTCACACAGTTAAAACACAACATCATAAGTTTACAGAGTGTTGCGCCAGCGACACTTTTACCACAATAACTAAACGGTTTGCGCTATCGGGAAAATTTGAATGTTTTCTGAAAGCTAAGAAGTTGCTCTTTACAGCCAACATGGTGTCATTACGGTAATTTCACTCGCACTTCTCCTGGAAGCCCACAGAACAGGAACACACACATTCAGCAGTGGAGAAATAGAAACACTGAATTATTTATGAAAAAAGTTGACAAAGACGAAAACGAAGGACATTTTCACTATAATTAGGGCCCGAGCAGGCAACGACCTGCGAAGTCCCTATTGTATTTCTTTTTTTATTGGTGAAATGACGTAACAAACAAGGTGACATGAGAGACAAATACACTACAGCATGTGGACCACAAGTAGAGACAACAGACATACAGCGCAAACAACAACAAAGAAAAACATAAATGATAAATGATTTGCACAGAAGCATCACAAGTGTATATGCGTGTGTGTGTGTGTGTGTGTGTGTGTGTGTGTGTGTGTGTGTGTGTGTGTGGATGAGGGGCAGATGCTACAACATAAATATAAATAGGCCTATATATAACATGGCTCACTTATATGTATAACACAATGAAAATAAATAGGCAAACAGCAAGAAGCGCTAACGCGAGAAGAGAGGGAGGAGGAAAGAAAGAGAGAAAACAAATAAACAAGAATAAATAAAACTAGGCCTGCAAGCAGGACTGAACGGGACCGAGCAGAGTGTGAGACAGTATATCAGTGATATACTGACTCACATAATTAAGTTTCTTTGTGTTTTCAATTAATCAAATAAACATTATTTTCTTATAACTTGAATACATGTGTGGTACATGTGTCTATGAGCTGGTTCATGACAAGGCACATAGGGTACAAGGTGCCCCCAAAGTGCAGCAGAGTGCGTTCACATTTCCCATTTGGCATCAACTCCGGAGTCTCGATATAAAATTTCAATTCTCTTGTGAAAACACTAAAGTTAGGGACGGATTTGGAAAGCTTCATCTTGTGGATGTGCATAGATTTGTTATAAAGCAGACTGTTTTGTTATTAGAATCAAATTTTTAGTTTTAAGCTTAAAAAATGATGGGCTGTCCGGTCTTATCGAGTATGAATTTTTCCATATCCCTCCAAAATATAGATAAAGTGTAAAGATGCCTCTGGCGCATCTCCACAGAAAGTGCACATTTTGCTTACATTAGCAAACCTGGAAATTGATTTATTACATGGGTAAATATTATGCAAAATTTTAAAATGAACCTCTTGGATCTTATTTGAGAGACAGAATGTGAAGGGACACAACGCTCTACGCCAGTTTATTCCCTTCAATTGTGAATCCCAAAATAACTTTTTTGGGATTGTAAAATAAGATACGATTTATCCCGCAGTGGGGAAAAGTCGTCACAGCAGCTAAAGTTAGGTATAAAAAAACAGAATAATGAATATAAAAGTAACACATATACATACTAACAAACCCTATATGTATGAATCACTTAGATATTGTTTTTTCCCATATAAACATTAAAATAAAAAAATAACAAACATGTTTCCTCACTGAAATAAAAAGTACAAATAATAAACCATCGTAGACATTAAAAATGTATTACAATAAAAAAGGGGAGAAAAATTCTAAGTATACATTTTCAGGTTTAAATATTTAATTGTTAGAAAAGTTAAAACATGACCTTACTTTGCTCCCTTTACACATTTGTGACTTACAATGTTTGATCATTTTAGAAATATTTTCAAAAGGACTAAAACTTTAACTGTTGATTAGCTTCTTGAATAATCAATTAATTATAGTGAAAATAGTGGAAAATGATGTCCAATGTTACAATGTAACAGTCCAAACATCAGGATTATTAGAAAGTAAATTAGATTCATAAAATAAATAAAAGAAAAAAAACTCTTTATACGCACCTTTCCATCAATGTAAATATATATTTATCTGTTTCCGCCTAAAATACAAAATAAAACTCTAGATGACTTGGCTAATTGTGAGTATTTCAACATAAAAAAGCCTAAATTAAAATAGTTAAATCCATAAAAACAAAAAGGCCATGTTTAAACCCGCTATCTTGCAGCTATTCTTGTTTAATAGGTCTGTTGCCACACAATAAATAAATAATGTATATTATAAAAAACCTACAATAACTGTCAACCCAGCTACAATGAACAACATCAAATGCAGATTCAGTTGTACTTCCCATAATAAATATATAAAAAAAAAAAATAGTGAATATAGTAATTGAAACATTTAAAATGATCAATACATTTGTAATTAGATACATTCATATCTGTTTATTTCTTTTATTAATACTTTATTGCAAGGCTTCTTACCTTCGCAAACATCAGTCATTTCGTTTTCTTGGCTTCATGGCGGTTACTCTCAATATATTAAAAAAATAAATGTCCTTTGCTCTTATCTTTCCTTTTAAATAAATACCTAACCAATGTTGTACTGGCAAGGGCTCTTTAATCCTCTGGAGTCCATGAAAGCGCCAGCGGATAACTTCATCATGATGTCACGAGTCACGACCTAAAAACAAAGCAACGTTGAGCCCTGTTGTCAACTTCCCTCAAAGGTTCTGGCTTGTAACTCTGTGCTAGTTTTGTTTGATGATGATAGAATCAAATATATTTAATCTAAAAATATAGAACTAGCAGGTATCCTCATTTTTCCTCTATTATGTACTATTTTTTAACCTGTGTTCACATTAAAATTCATCATTGAGCATGATAGTGTTTTGAAAGTAAAAAACAACATTATTTTCTAAATCAGACTTTAGTTTCTTTTGGGGCTAAAATGTTAATCCAGTAAGTCAAAACGAATAAATAATTATCAGGTCATACATTGTGCTGAAAAAAATGATGGTAAACGTTTTTAAGTGGAAAAATTATTTAAATTTGTATTCAAAAATTTGAATAGAAAATAGCCCAAAACTCCAAAGGGTTAAACTCAAAAATGTACTTTATGTACTTTGAATTTCCTTAACTCCTTCCCAGTATGTTGTTAATACTGGGCATGTGTGACATCATAATTCATCTACCTCTGCTAGAATCATCATTACAGAAATGCACTGAATCTACTCACTAAATCTACGCAGGACACATTGCTATGTTATTAATATTATTACTGTTACTGTTATTATTATTATTATTATTATTATTATTATTATTATATATACTGTTGCTGCCATTTCTATAATTACTATATACTGTAATATACTACTATTATTATTATACGGGCCTTACTTATTATTATTATTATTATTATTATTATTACTACTATCATTATATATTACATATCATATTGTTTTATTTTAATCATAATTATTTATAATTATTTTAATTTAAAATTGTTGTTATTTATTATTACCTATGCTATGATATTATATATTATATATTGTACTATTATTATTATTATTATTATTATTATACTGTCTAGTCACTGTCGCATTGTTGCCATCATATCACCAGTATAATTACCATCATCTTGCCAAACTACCATCTGATCTTTTTTTTTTTTACTTCTTAAGTGTCCTTGTTCTATTCTGTGTTTTTTTCTGTTGTTGTTTTTATTTATTTTACCTCAGTATTTTATTCTATTGTATTTTATTGTACTTGAATATCGGACTGCTGTGACAACCGAATTTCCCTTCGGGGATCTATCTATCTATCTATCTATCTATCTATCTATCTATCTATCTATCTATCTATCTATCTATCTATCTATCTATCTGTCTGTCTGTCTGTCTGTCTGTCTGTCTGTCTGTCTATCTATGTTGTGATTCTCCTATCTGCCAGTAGAGGGCAAGCGTTCCCACCGCTCAAATTCGTGACGCCATCACACAGCGACGTGACGTCTCGAGTGCGATGACGTCTTTCTACTAACCAACATGGCGAAAAAACAACGTGGGGAAAAGGCATCTTCGCCAAATACGGCGGATAACGTTAATCAGACAGAATATTTCAGTTTAATGCTGGAGTCCAGTGACGACGAGGCTCCTGAGGAGGTGACCTTTGAAGACTCGAAGGCTGCGGCGTTCCAGAGCATGAAACAAGCGCTGGACACAGCCAGAAGGTACACAACTAACTAGCTTGGTGTGTATGTAGAGACCACCGGACTCCATTCTAAAAGTTCTGTATTTTGGTGTTTTTGTGCTAGTGGACAGAATAAATACATTGTAACGAATAATAAATCACGTTTTATAATATAAATATAATCTATTATCTATCCATCCATCCATTCTCGTCCGCTTATCCAGGGCCGCTGTTACATCCCGACTGGTTTCCACACCAACTGGTTTCCGTACGCGTGCGTGCGTCAACATCCACCGCTGTGGCCCCGCTCTGTCAGCAGATTCGTCACATATTTATAAACATAATACCTGGCGTTTTACGAGTCGCATCTCCTATCTACTGTGGGGAACATCATTGAATAAGTGAACACTACATCACAGCTGCCTGTAAAAAAAAAAGAAATGTATGAAAATAAAATGTTTGCGAGATCGGTAAGAGCTGGATTCGAACTCACATAAGCAAAATCAAGTAGCATATTATCCATTAGCTATATACGTTGATATATATTCATCTTCTCTTAGCCTCCGTGCCTTCAATTACTTATCCTTCAAGTTGCTTACGTCAGTGTCCAGGTAACATTTTGTTTCGGCTGCATCTAAAACAACTGGTTTCCTTGAGCTGAACATAAACAAATACCGAACGTATTTATCACGTTTCTCCCTCTCTCTCTCTCTCACTGCCCGTGTCTCGACCGAGGCCATGTCATATTAACCACTTTATGAGCCACATATGAAACATATTGTGACAAATAAATGCTTTTAAAAAGTGACGATCTAACGCAGACAATCATTCTCAGGTCAAAATACTCAAACTTGTGTGTGTCCGTGTGTCCATGCTTTTCAAATGCACAATGTCCACGCACACGTCTTGTAAATTATGTTCCGACTGTATATCACAATCCGGATGGAGCAGTAAAGTAGCTAATCAACATTTAGCACGGAAAACGAGTTTAAAAGATAGAGTCGAACTCGCCACAGAAAAAAATAAAAAGCTTGTGAGACTGACGCTACACGGTGTAAGCCACTCGGGCTCCTCAATGTTTCTGAGCTTCAATTATATATTCATTAAATTGCTTACATCAGTTATCAGGTAACATTTTGTTTTGGCTCAATCCAAAACAACTGGTTACCTTGAGCTGAACACAGAAAATTACCGAGCATATTTATCAAGTTCCTGCCTCTCTCACTCACTGCCCCTGTCTTGACCGAGGCTACTGTCCAATTAACCACTTTATGAGCCACATATGAAACATATTGTGACATATATAATACTTTTAAAAGTGACGATCTAACTTGCCAATGCTCAGCGCTACTTCTCTGGTCTTGTGTGTAGGTATCTTATGAAAATGTTCTACACACAGAACAAAGGCATGGAGATAATGATTTACAGTCATTGCCCTTTGTGTAGCTATATTATATTTCCTAATATAAGCCTCAAATAAGGTATATAATAATAATAGCAACTTTCTGCCCTTCGTTTAAGTACATAATGCTGATTATTTTTGTTGCGTCTGGAGGGTAGATATTTTTGAGCTTAAAATTCAAAACTCCCTGGACTTTCTGAGGGTCCATAGTTTCTTTTTTTCTGTTTTCAAGGGTTTTTTTTTTGTTTCTAATTGTTCGATTGCTAACGTTAAACTACTTTATTTTAGCAACAGAGCAAAATACATGTCACCTGCTCTATGCTTCTTTTATACTCTCCTGCGCTTAATGTTGACGCACGCACGCGTACGGAAACCAGTTGGTGTGGAAACCAGTAGGGATGTAACACCGGGTCGCGGCAGCAGGCTAAGCAGGGTATTCCAGGCGCCCCTCTCCCCAGCCACAACGTTCAATTTTATAATATAAAAACGAGAACTAACTGAAACTGTATTGTGTGGTTACAAAACTAACTTAAATTATGGTGAAAATGTCCTTCGTTTTTGTCTTTGTCAACTTTTTTCATAGGTAAACATTTTTGGTTGATATTGAATCTATTTCATCTATCTGGTTTTATCATTTAATAAACTTATTGGGGCTGAGATGGATCAGACAAAGGAAGTAAAGGAAACATTTACTGTGACCTTATTGAATCTGGCACCCAACAAATACCCCATTTAAAAAAAACAAAACAAAAAAACACTAAAACTAGTGAAAACTAGCAAAAGTCACTCTAAAAACTAACTGAATTTGAAAACAAAAATTGACAACGAAACTAAAACCAATGAAAAATCCAAAACTATTATAACCTTGCTCAGTTCTCACGTATCTGCCTTTTGGTGTCTTTGTGCAAGTGGCAAAAGTAAATAAGTTTTAATCAATAATTCATCACATATTCTCATGTATTAGTTAACAATTTTGACAGTCACAATAACATTCACTATGAATAAATGTAGAGATGAATAAATTAAATATATATGTAAGTAATACAAATATATGGAAATTCTATATTGTTTAAAATATAGAATATTTAAACGTGGAGTGGACTTCAGTCTACTTCGGCCACTACAGTCCACCACCCCATCAAACCTCAAAATAGAACAGTTAAATACACAATCTCTCACAAATAAATCCTGCCTTATATTTATTTATTTATTTATTAGGATCCCCATTAGCCATCACTCCGTTGTGGGAGTAATGGCTATTCTTCCTGGGGTCCTCAAACAGGACACAATTGAAATACATAGTAAAAGCATACAGAGTAACAATTAAAATCTAGAATCTCTGGCAGTTATTAGAAAAAACTACAATAATAAGTTCAATAATTTACCAAAAAGTAGAATACCAATTACAATTCAAAGAAATTATTAAAAACAGTTTTTAAAACATACAAAATCAATACCTGGCTTATGAAACTGAAAAACAAAAGCTATCAAACACAGCAAAACAAAAACCAAAAACAAAAAGAAGTCAGACCCTATACATTCACCTTTCTAAAGTAATCTTTTTCAGTTTTTTTTAAAACTACTTCTGCTCTCCAGATGGAGTTACCACTGTAGTAACCACTCTGCAACCACTCTATAGAGCGTCATGTATACATGACTGTTCTCCTAAGTGTGTTGGTTCTCAGCAGAGGTAATGTGAATCCGTTGTTTACTGCATGGTTATGTCTGTTATTGGTTGGTACTAGTTGTGAATATAAGCAGTTAGGTTTACCAACTGTATATATATTCTTTAAAAACAAAATGAGACTGCATGTGAGTCTGTCTTTTACCATTAGCCACGATAGTCTATCATGCATTTGTAACACATTCTCCCTTATGGAGCACTGAAGTGCAAGTCGAGCTGCTCTATTTAGAGTTAACTGGAGTTTAGACATTTATTTTTGTGATGCACCAGACCAGACTGTCGAACAATAGTCCAGATGTGAAAGGACTAGAGACTGAGTTACAATTTTTAGAGATGACTTTTCTAAGAGACTAGCACTTTTTTAAATGATGGAAATACCCCTACTCATCCTCGTGACTATACAGGACTGTCTCAGAAAATTAGAATATTGTGATAAAGTTCTTTATTTTCTGTAATGCAATTTAAAAAAACAAAAATGTCATACATTCTGGATTCATTACAAATCAACTGAAATATTGCAAGCCTTTTATTATTTTAATATTGCTGATTATGGCCTTCAGTTTAAGAAAACTCAAAAATCCTATCTCAAATAATATTTACAGAGAATATTTCCTCAGACCAAGTAAAAAAGTAAAAAAAAAAAAGATTTATCACAGCAAAACAAAATCAAACATTTGAAAATGTCCATTAATGCACTCAGTACTTGGTTGGGAATCCTTTTGCACGGATTACTGCATCAATGCGGCGTGGCATGGAGGCAATCAGCCTGTGGCATTGCTGAGGTTTTATGGATGCCCAGGATGCTTCAATAGCGGCCTTTAGCTCATTTGCATTGTTGGGTCTGGTGTCTTTCAGCTTCTTCTTCACAATACCCCACAAATTCTCTATGGGGTTCAGGTCAGGGGAATTGGCAGGCCAATCGAGGACAGTAATGCCATGGTCAGTACACCAGTTACTGGTGGTTTTGGCACTGTGGGCAGGTGCCAGATCATGCTGGAAAATGAAATCATCATCTCCATAGAGCTTTTCAGCAGACGGAAGCATGTAGTGCTCTAAAATCTCTTGGTACACAGCTGCATTTACTCTGGACTTGATGAAACACAGTGGACCAACACCAGCAGCTGACATGGCTCCCCAAACCATCGCTGACTGTGGGAACTTCACACTGGATTTCAAGCAACTTGGATTTTGCTCCTCTCCAGCCTTTCTCCAGACTCTGGCGCCTTGACTTCCAAATGAATTACAAAACTTGCTTTCGTCTGAAAAGAGGACTTTGGACCACTCTGCAACTGTCCAGTGCTTCTTTTCCATAGCCCAAGTCAGACGCTTCTTCCGTTGTCTTGAGTTCAGAAGTGGCTTGACCATGGGAATACGGCTATTGTAGCCCATTTCCCGGACACGTCTGTGAACAGTGGCTTTTGATACCTGGACTCCAGCTTCAGTCCACTGTCTTTGAAGCTCCCCCAAATTCTGGAAGCGACTCTTCTTCACAATGCTGTTAAGGCTGCGGTCATCTCTCTTGGTTGTGCAGCGTTTCCTGCCACATTTCCCCCTTCCAACAGACTTTTTGTGGATGTGCTTTGAAACTGCACTCTGTGAACAGCTTGTTCTTTGAGAAATTTCTTTTTGTGTCTTACCCTCCTGATGGAGGGTGTCAATGATGGTCCTCTGGACAGCAGTCAGATCAGCAGTCTTCCCCATACTTGTGATTTAGTTTACTGAACCAAGCTGAGTGTTTTTCAAGGCTCAGGAAACCCTTGCAGGTGTTTCGAGTTAATTAGACGATTCAAGTGATTAGTTGAATACCCTACTAGTATACTTTTTCATGATATTCTAATATTTTGAGATAGGATATTTGAGTTTTCTTAAGCTGTATGCCATAATCAGCAATATTAAAATAATAAAAGGCTTGCAATATTTCAGTTGATTTGTAATGAATCCAGAATGTATGACATTTTTGTTTTTTTTAATTGCATTACAGAAAATAAAGAACTTTATCACAATATTCTAATTTTCTGAGACAGTCCTGTACTACCAATATGAGATGTCCATAACAATGTTTCGTCTATAGTAACCCGAGCAGTTTAGCTTCCCTGACCTGTTCAATTTCAGTATCGTCTAGGGAGAGAGATAGTTTGTGATTCGACTTTAAGGCATATCTAGAACCTAGCATTAGACATTTGGTTTTAGAACCATTTCATTTCATTTTGTTTTCATTAACCCATTCTGACACCAACATGATTTCCTTTTGAAGTGTATTATTTACCTGCTCTGAGCTTAAGCCTGATGCAAACATGGTGGTGTCATCAGCATAAATCACCATGCCTGCATTCTCTAACATATAAGACATATAATTTATGAAAATTGAGTAAAGGAGCGGTCCGAGGCAACTAACCTGGGGAATACCACATTCAAGTGTAATTAAGTTTGATTTTGAGCCATTAAAAACAACACATTGCTGCCTGTTTGACAGATAGCTTCTGAGCAACTCTGACAGTGTTTCTGAAACCATAGGCACTCAGTTTCTTGATTAATAGGTCAGTCTATAATATCGAACGCAGCACTAAAATCCAGAAGTACTGCACCTACCACCTCTTTTTTATCAATGAGTTGCAACCAGCAGTCTGTTAAAGATGTTAAGCCAGTTGCTGTTGAGTGGCCCGCTCTATACGCATGCTGGAAGTCTGTATTTAAGCTAAAATCATTAAAATACTGTTGTATCTGCTTATAGATAATGCCTTCAAAAAGTTTACCTATTACAGGTAAGATACTAATAGGTCTACTGTTTGGGCCTGCAAAAGGTTCCTTATCGTTCTTCGGGAGAGGCGTTACCTTTGCTATTTTCCAACGTTGGGGTACACATACTCTTTAAAACATAGGTTAAAAATATAGGCTAGAGGCTTGGCCAATGGTGGATGGTAAACTACCATCCAGATCGTCAACCCCACTAGGCTTGTCTGTATTTAAGGAAAGAAGAAGCTTTTTGATTTCATCAGCATTAGTGGCCCTAAATTCAAATTTACATTGTTTGTCCTGCATGATATATTTCCTTATTAAGGCATCCGACAACTCTCCATTCTTCGGCATCATCTGATTTCTGATGATTTGCAATGTCAACAGGTTTTTGTAATAAATTTTCCTTCAACTTCAATAAAAGAAGGTGTTTTACGCCTTCTAGTTGTACCTATTACTTCATTTAATGTTTTCCATAATTTCTTACTATCTCCTTTGTACTCCTGAAGTTTACTCTGATAATAATTTTTCTTCCCCTGTCTATTCATTTTGGTTACAATATTTCTAGATGACCAGTAAACTTGCCAGTCATGTGGATTTCCAGATGCTACAGCTATTGTTTTCAGTCTGTCTCTTTCTTTCATGGAGTTTTTAAGTTCATGATCAAGCCAGGGTGTTCTAATGTTCTTCACAGACATTTTCTTCATAGGAGCATGTTTGTTACAGGCATCCATAAATAAGTCCATAAACTTGCATAATGCGGCCTCTGCATTCTTAACATCCAGCACTGAACTCCACATGATTTTGGATATATCTTTAATAAATTCATCTTCTGAAAAAGACTTATACATTCTCTTAAAGATTATTTTATGCCCCACTTTGGGAACTTTTGTTCCAAAGTAAGTGCTACTATATTGTGGTCACTGAAGCCCATTGCTTTAGATATAATTTTAGAACATTTCTCAGGAGCATTTGTAAAACAGTGATCAATACACTTTGATGAGACCGCCCCTGCATTGTTGATGCTGATTCTCGTTGGTATATTAACCACTTGAGTTAAGTAACATACAGAAGCCACATCTATGTTAAAGTCACCAAAACAGTAGATTTCATTATTTGTATCAGCTACATTTTGCAACATTGTACATACATCATCTAAGTAAACCATACTGGAGCCAGGAGGCCTATAGCGGCAACAGATTAACAGTGGACTAGAATGTGGAATGTGTACCTGTAGCCACAGGGCCTCCACCCCAGTCATCCTCAGGTCCTTCCTCACTCTAACAGGGATGTGACTCTGGATGTATACGTGCCACCACCGTATTTGTCTCTGTCTTGTCTAAAAATGTGATAACCTTGGATGAGTCAATAAGTGATACACTTTTAAATATACAAGTGTGTCTCAGACATGGCCATCATATGTATATTATTTTCCTGCATAATAGAGCTCAACTCCTCAACTTTATTCTTTAAGCTACAAATGTTCAAGTGTGCAAGTCTTAAACCCTTTTTTGGTAGTTTAAGCATATTTGTAAAGAAAAATAGATATCATACATATCCGTATAACCTTAAACCAGCCTTTGCTGGGAGTTTCTCTGTTACAATAGTTCAATTAAAATCCTCCAAGCTTCTAATGCATAATACTTTAGCCTGTTCTGGATTTCCATTCAATTTGACAAATACCTTACAATTGTGGGTCCACGTAGACTGCACCTTTCCCTGTTTCCTCAGGAATCTCTTTTTTTGCAATTTCAGCATTTCTTTTAATGAGATGTTCATTCAGATATACATCAGTGCCCTTTAGCTTTCTGTCCTGTTTGAGTAGGTGAAGCTTTTTCTTTCTATTGGCAAATCTGATAATGATGACATGATTTGCTGCTCTACCTGTCTTATAACCTGCAGGAATTGTGTGACATGCTTCTATGTCATATGCTTAGGCCTGGTGGTGAAAGCTGCTTAGGCCTGGTGGTGGATGCTGCTGAGGCTTGGTTGAAGCTGCTGAGGCTTGGTTGAAGCTGCTGAGGCTTGGTTGAAGCTGCTGAGGCCTGGTGGTGGAAGCTGCTGAGGCCTGGTGGTGGAAGCTGCTGAGGCCTGGTGGTGGAAGCTGCTGAGGCCTGGTGGTTGAAGCTGCTGAGGCCTGGTGGTGGAAGCTGCTGAGGCCTGGTGGTGGAAGCTGCTGAGGCCTGGTGGTGGAAGCTGCTGAGGCCTGGTGGTGGAAGCAGCTGAGGCCTGGTGGTGGAAGCTGCTGAGGCCTGGTGGTGGCTACAGCTAAAGCTGTTGGCTAGTCTGCTACCAGGGATGACAGGCCAAGTTCCTATCCATCAAATATCACCTTTAGACTTCACAATCCACAGCCATAGATCGTCAAGCGCCACTTCTCTTCAACCAGCAGTGAAATAAGAGAAGAATTTTGACCCTTTTACATAACCACATCTTGGACAAGAACATTAATGTAATGTGCCTTACCTGGCATCAGCCAGAGGCCTAGTTTGCATTGAATGAAGCCTGTCACCCTGGATACAATTATTTTGAGAGAGTCCGACGCACTGGTCGGGGTGGCGGCCTAGCTGTCATTTACCGCAGTGACCTGAAACTGTCCCCCCTATCTCTGCCTGAAACATCCACTTTTGAATGCCTTACATTCAAATCCAAACCCCCTTTCCCCGTGACTGTTCTACTCATCTACCGGCCACCCAAACCAAACCCAGTCTTCATCCCAGAGATCAATGAACTTCTCACTACACTATGTACCACTTCTGCACATACCATCATACTCGGAGATTTGAACATTCATATTGACACCCCCGCCTGTCACCCTGCAGCTGGATTTTTACAGTTACTGGACTGTCTTAACCTTACACAGCATGTTGATGTTCCCACACACAACAAAGGGCACACACTGGACCTGGTCATCACTGACTCTGTCCCCATCACAAATCTGTCGGTGTACGATATGTGTCAGATCACAAAACCATTTCACTGGAGTTAAAACTGTCTCACCACATCAAACCAAAATGCCAAATTTATTTTAGGAACCTGAAAAGCATCAACCCAGACACCATGACTTCAGACCTCTATCACATCCCCAGATGAATCAGTTGATTTCTACAATCACACACTAAGCAGTATCCTGGACCTCCACGCCCCTGTTAAAACACGAACAGTCACGGACAACCCCCTGGTTTACCTCAGAGCTACGGACCATGAAAACAGCTGGGCGTGTACTTGAGCGGCGCACTGCAAAATCTGGACTCACTGTTCATAAAGAGGCCTATCGACAACATCTAAAGGCCTATTCAAAGTCACTCACAAAAGCATGTTCACAGTTCTATTCTAACATCATAAACAAAAACCCTGGAAACTCAAAACAGCTTTTCTCCACCATAAATCATCTCCTCAAGCCACAGACCCTTTCACACACCGATAACACAGAAGAGCAGTGCCACAGCTTTATCACCTTCTTCAGGACAAAAGTCAACACCATCCGCTCTCTTCTCTCCAGCTCCCCTGCTCTGTCTGTCCCTACTCCCGACCCACGGCCTGGGACTCTCCAGCCTCTCTGCTACTTCCCCGACATCTCTGAGCAGGAGGTTGAGGAAATCATCCGCAGGATGAAACCTTCCACCTGTGCCCTGGACCCTTTTCCTACAGCCCCTCGAAAAATTCCAGTCCGGTTTCCTACAGCCCCTCGAAAAATTCCAATCCGGTTTCCGTCAAGCCCACAGCACTGAAACAGCTCTGGTCAGAGTCACCAATGACCTGCTCATGGCAGCTGACACTGGCTCACCATCACTCCTCATCCTCCTGGATCTGTCTGCGGCTTTTGACACAGTCGACCACAACATCCTCCTTCAGCGCCTCCATCACACCATCTGACTCCGCCCTGAGCTGGTTCTAGTCCTACCTGGCTGGAGAACAGAATATGTCTCCCTGGGAGGGGAAAGTCAGAGACACAGACTGTCACCTGTGGGGACCTCAAGGGTCGGTTCTCGGCCCCACCCTGTTCACCCTCTACACTCTAACCCCTTGGCTGCATCATAAACCAGCATGGAATATCATTCCACTGCTACGCTGACGACACACAACTATATGTAAAAACTGATCCATCACTATCATCATCTTCATCAACACTGAGCAGATAAAGGCGTGGATGGCAAAAAACTTTCTACAACTAAATAGCTCAAAAACAGAAGCTATCCTAGTTGGCACACCACACCAGGTCCGGTCTTCTCCCATAACACACATCACCTTCTCTGGTCAGAACATCCCCCTGTCATCTACAGTCACCAACCTGGGTGTAAAATTTGACACTCACCTCACCTTTGACACCCACATTAAACATCTCTGCAAGACCTCCTTCTACCACCTCCGGAACATTGCCAAACTCCGCCTCACACTCAGTCTGTCAGATGCAGAACAACTGGTCCACGCCTTTGTCTCCTCAAGGTTGGACTACTGTAACGCACTCCTCATCGGGACCCCTAGCAAGAGCCTAAAAAACTGTAATATATCCAGAACATCGCTGCTAGGGTCCTGATGAGGGTGCATAAATATGACCATATCACACTCATTCTTAACTCACTCCACTGGCTTCCTGTTTCATCCAGGATCAACTATAAAATCAGTGCATCCATGGAAATGCCCCACTCTACCTCAAAGAACTCCTCACACCACAAACCTCCTCACGTAACCTCCACTCCTGGAAACAAACACACCCCAGGACTAAGCTCCATACAATGGGCGATCGGGCCTTCTGCTCAGCCGCCCCCCACCTGTGGAATTCCCTCCGAGACCACCTGAGGGCTCCACAAACAACAGACTCTTTTAAAAAACCTTTCTTTTTAGAAAAGCCTTTTATTAAATGCATCATTGTGCTTTGGCCTTTTAACCTGTTTTTAATCTTTTTGTACTCTGTAGCACCTTGGGATTGCTTCTAACAATGAAAAGTGCTTTACAAATAAAATGTAGTATTATTATTATTATTATTATTAACAATAATAATGAATTATCACATATTCTCATTTATTCAGTAGCAACTTTGACATTGGCGCCAACATTCAGTACACAGCAGAAATGCTGTTTTTTATTGAGGGGCTGTTTTTGGACTGTATTAGTACCAATATGAAGAGTGCTTACTCATACTGTATGCCAACATTTGCATCGTTTACTTTTGCGTGTTAGCTAAATTCACCATATCTTACAGTTGGTTTTGTGCTAGCGTTTGTCACAACATGTTATGTGTCTGCAGGGAAAAGGAACTGCTGAAAGAGAAGAGAAGGAAGAGACAGGAACTGTTTCAGGAACAGAAGGTGTGTGTGTGTGTGTGTGTGTGTGTTTGTGTGTTTAAAAATATCTAAAACATTGTGAAACCTTTTCATAGATGATAATTTAGCATGGCTTTCTTTGTCTAAATGTGACTTTTAGTAACCATCTGATTAGATAAAACTAATATCAGACTTATACATCAATACAACAGCCAAATGTAGCTTTCCGTTTAACAATAAGAGTTATTGATAATTGATCAGCTATTTAAATTAAACCAAAACTATTTTAATAAGCTGTTTTTCTGTGATCCCAGCTTCTAAAATGTGAATGTTAACTGGTTTCTTCACTCCTCTGTGACAATAAACTGAATATCTTTTGAATTATGGACAAAAAAAACCTATGAAGATTTTGTCTGAGGCTTTGGGAAACACTAATCAACATTTTTCACTTTTTTTGCATTTTATAAACCAAGTAACTAATCAGTTAATCAAGAAATAATTGATTAGATTCATCAAACAATTAATATAATTAAATAAGCTCCCTTTATTCTGCTGTCTTTCATAGAAAAGAAAACTTTTACCAGCTGACGTGTTGGAGGAAATCGACTCAGTTCCTTCAAAGTAAGTCAAGTGAATAATTCTGTAGCATTTTCATTCATTCTTTTTTTCGAATGTCTCTCCACTCAGTGAACTCAAAAAATCTCCTTTATTTTACAGGAAGCAGAAACAGTCTGACGAAGGTGAGGAAGCCTCATACAGTCAACATTCAGCTCAGTACGGCAGCAGGAACACAGTCACAACTTATGTTTTCTTTTTTTCATCCAGTTGAGGAGGAGGAGCAGCAGGAGGACGATGGGGAAGAAGATAAGACTAGGAAGAAGAGAAAGAGGAGAGGGAAGCAAGCACATGCCCGAAAGTATGAAAACACACTTTTTCACGAGAGTTTGATCTGAATCTAGGAGCTTCAACCCATTTAGGCCTAAAACGCACCTACTAAATAGTCGATTTTTTTAGCCTCTGTAGCAGGTAGAAATGAAATTCAAAAAGTATTTGAGAGCTTATATCTGAGCTCCCTCCGCTATAGTCGTCTTACGCCATGATTTCAAAGTTCTGGAAAAGTCCCATGTTGCATTGCGACACTCCCACGTGTATTCTGATGCATTTCATTGGCCAAGAGACTGAAAATAGGTGGAAAAAAACTACAAATACTACAAAACTACGTATCTGCTTTCCTGGCTTTAATGGTAGAATAACACAACAGCGCCCCCGGTTTTAATGGTAGAAATACGGTAATGCTTTCCCGGCTTAAATGGGTTCACCCTCACCAGGCAGATTTTAACTCGCTGGTTTCTGTTTCTCAGTCTGAAAGGAAACTACACGGTGACAACAGTGAAGGAGGGAGCGGCTGTGTCCTTCCAGCAGCAGGCGGCCCAGGATTTCCTCCAGTCCAGACTGTACGGACCGGGAAGCTGCAGGACTACAAGTAAGAGACGGCATTTAAAATGCAGCTGAGTGGTGACGGTGGAAATCGGGTCATTTAGAGCAGCTAAATCATGAACAACAAACATAACTTTAAATAATGGCTGCACAGTCAATCAAATTTTAATCGTGATCACGATTTTGGCCACCACGATTAAATTAACCTGATCGTCTGTGATATTTCCATTTTAAAATGCGGCTCTCCTGCATATCTAATCAAGCTCTTTCTACACCAGTAGTCCACCAACCACCAGTGGGCGAGGCCGTTTTTCTCCCCTGAAAAAAGCCTGGTTGCTGATTGGCTAGAATGCTAAGCAGGATGTGACGTAGTACTGGACGCCACAACAACACGCGCCATTTGTAAAAGCCGGTGAAGCAGTGTTGCTAACTTAACGACTTTGTTGCTAAATTTAGCGACTTGAGACAAATCCAGAGACATTTTCTGGTGTTATTGGAGACTTTTGGAGACTCGCTCAAGCAGTCTCTCCCAGCTGCAGAGCCAGAGGGGATTTTAACCCCCCCTTAGCGTCCAGTCTGCAAATTGCTAACAGTTAGCTCTGTAGCAGTACAGTGTGTATGTGCTGCTGCTACAGGAGGTGTTCACGTATGTTTGTTTACAACAAGCACCAGACACTCTGTACACACACTAAAAACTGTTCCTATTGTTTGTTTAAAAGTAGTGCAATAAAATACAGATGTTTTCTTTAACATGATGAATAATTTTGATTATTAGTCTTGATTACAATATTGATCAAAATAATCATGATTATCATTTTGGCCATAATCGTGCAGTCCTACTTTAAATGCATCAAATAATCTTGTTTTAATGTCATTTAACTCTGTGCAAACTACACTCTTTGGCAGAAGTCTGCAAAGACGAGGATCTGTCTCAATTTGAGCTTTACTACAGTGACGTCCCGTCTCCTCCCGCTGAGGTGCACTCTCTCCTGGGACATTCATGGTCACAGTCTTGTCATTGACACATCGTTCCCGCTGAATGGTTTCAACCTTTATGTCCTTTTGTTTACAGGTAACGAGCTGCTCTCTCTCCAGAACAAGAAGGGGATGAATAAAAGTGCAGCGGTGCAGTTTGTCAAGAAAGACTGGGGTATGTTTTTTGCCAAGTAGCAAATTTTATCAGGTCAATACACTTGTCACTCTCAGCAGTTGCCATCCTTACTACCAGATCTGTACCCAAAACCTGATTGTTCTAATTCTTGTTAGTGTTTACAATGTTAATAAAATCAAATGAATGTACATTTACGCCGTAGTAATCTAATAAAGGTAATTACCGTTTTTTTTAATGACATTCTTTAACAAAATGTTTTGTAATGTATTTTTTATCTAAAGTTTAGACAGTCATTTTAAAATGGAAATATCGCCAACGATCAGGTTAATTTAATCGTGGCGGCCAAAATGGTGATCACGATTAAAATGAGATTAATTGTGCAGCCCTAAGTCGCAGTATGAATATGGGCCCAGTGCTGGCCGGTCTCTAACCTTGTCTCTTCTGTCTCGTCCTGCAGCCAGTAAAGAAAAAGCCAAATCTGAGAAGTTGAAGAAGAGGTGGCTCCACAAGCAGCAGATTCCTTCCTGCTGACCTACTACAAGAACCTCGACCCGGGCCAGTGTGAAAAACGTTCGATGCACAGACTCTGCTGCTCCTTCTGCCACTGAACGTAAACAGACACTGGTCACAGGAGGAAGAGGCGCTTTCGGGACACGGCAGCAGCCAGAACTCCTCAGGACGTCAAATGTGCAGCAGCAGCAGATTACGTTCGAGCCCTTCCCACCACTTCAACAACATAAATGGGGTTCTCATAATTTGAACTTTTTGTTCCTTTATGAATTCAACATACTTTTTCTCGCCAGTTTCTTAAAGAGGACAACATGTAAAGATACAGTTTTTAGTTTAAGGTTGTCTGTAACCTTCTACTCAGATGAAGCGACCTTTGTTTTTTGTAAAATCACAACCTTGTTTTATCTGTATCTTTTAAATATTTTTTTCAAGCCTTAGATGCAGCTCAGAAAACTATAAAAATCTATAGAACAGGCATCTACTTTTGTCTTCAAACTACTGAGGTTTCTGCTGGAAAAACAATTCCATAATGTTATTAGGTGACTATTTTTGCTGCAGTTCTTTGTGATGAGATTTAGTTTACATACCTGAATACGTTAATTTGGGAAGCAGAAATAGTGTGATGGAAATGTATTCTTCCTGAATTTGCATCAGTTAGGGGGGGAAAAAAAACATGATTTCAAGTCTGTTTCAGTCGTGTTTCCTAAAACAATGATTAGTTCTTCTGGTATAAAGCACACCAATTTGTGTTTTTATCCAACTGCAGAGACAATTTTTGAGCAGATATTGATAATGAAATCGTTTTGGGGACTTTAGATTGATCCTAAGCATTTTGGAGACTGGTTTGGTTTAAACCTTTGATAGACTTATGAATCGAGAAAATAAAGTTAAGTTGCAGCACTGGATATAAGACTAGACCTTTTTTTAGTACTGAACAGAAAGTCGCTAGTGATTTTCCCTTCATAACATCTGATTGTTTCATTTGAATAAAAGGTGAGGGTAAAAACCAACAAACTGATTCACTTGAACTCCTTTTTTGATTCCATTATCATTTCACCCCTCAGATAAATCCAGAACCATTTGAGACAAATGTTTGGTTAATGTTAGACAAATAAAAATCAGTTTTGCTTAAAACATTAGCATGTTTATTCCAATTTGGGCTATGCAAACTTCTGATGAGCATTTTTCACCATTTTATTACATTATAGAATGTAATAGACGTAGCCCGACAGTTTGTTCAGTCAGTTATTTAAAGGCCATTCAATGACTTTTCCTTCGTATGAATAATCACTATAAATAAATGTGTATGTAAATACAAAAAATATGGAAATTCTATATTTTACATTTATTGCGTTAGGTATTTCTACAATTTTCTTAAATTTTTTCCATATATATTCCTCACATTTCTGCGCAACTCCATGTTAAAATGTCAAAAATAGATGTTGAAATAAACTATAAATACATGAAAAAATGTAGAAATCAATAGAAATACCTAAACAAGAATTGTAATTAAATTCCTTTTCTGCATTTATATAATTTTCCTACATTTATTTCTGCTTTTGTCATTTTTCTGCCAGCATTCTTAGTGTGTTCAGAATTAAAAAAACAAAACTTCAGATTTTTGTTGGCTGTGTCATTGAGGAGAACACTGAGCAGCCTCAGCTGTTTTGGAGTCCACAAACGTAGAAAAGAGTTCAGGAGACTAACTGGAGCTCCAGGCGTCATGCAGCAGCCAGACAAGTCTGATAATCATTTTTCGTTTTTAATATAAATTCTTTTCACCCTCACACAAATTGCACTTTTTTTTTTCTCCAAATGGACACACAGTCAGCAGTGGACAACTTACTGGTTGACATCTTCCTTATACACCGTGAACTGGCTAAAAGAAGGAGAAACAAAAAGAATAAAATAAGAGACATCTAACTTGATCTTACCACCACTTTACTATGGCATGCATAGGTTTCAGACCTTACTCAGAAAGAGACAACAGACACTTTGTCTAAAAAGTTTTTCTAAACGATGCCGTGACTGCTTGTGATCCGAAAAACAAAAGGAGAAACGAACCAAAAAGAAAAAAAGGGTACAGAAAAGCTTGGTTCCACCTGAAAAACAAAACTAGAGGAAAAGATGGATGTTGTGTCAAGCAAAAGCCTCGGCGTTCCCGTTTCTCTGCGAGTGGCGAGCACAAACACACGGCGGCGACTTCGTCTTCCTAAAGCATTTGGTTCTTTTTTTTTTATAAACGTGGTAGCCACAGTGCTGTTGACAATACTGAATGTTTTTTATCATTTTATTTTCTCCGTCGATGCTTTGAGCACAAAGAAAAATAAATAAAGAAGAACCTGGTGATCAAACTGAAACGTGGTGATCAGAAGAAGCTCGCTGCCTCAGGGGTGATGAGTCGACGAGCATTTTTCATACCTGAATGCTATTTCAACAGCAGCTTTACAAAATAAGAAGACAGCAAAACACTGTCAGGGCGCAACGCAGAGTCGAATCAGTGTCTGGGTTAGTTTAAGGTCAAAACGAGCAACAAATTTAAAGCAAACAAATAAAATTCTTTTTTGGGCAAAGAAATATTCCATATCTCCTTGGTGTTTTAGATTACAGTTTTGCTTATTTTTCTGCAACGATTGCAGCCCCTACCATAACATCTGGCCCGCCACCTGGTGGCTGGCTGCAGTACAGGTTATAAACCCCACTCCCTCCATGTTAGTGGAAGCCAAACTAAAAACTTCATAGCAGCTCAGTTAGCTTTCACTTGGTTTGTTTTTTTGAGTCTGAAAAGTCCATCGTGCTAAAAATAAACAAAAAACTGAAAAAAATAACGAGTCCACCTTTAATCAAAGCCCGGGTTGCTCGGCTGCTTGGTTTGACCTTCCTATTCTAATCTGAGGAGGAGGAACAAAGGGACATTTTGGCTCCTGAGTTCTTTGTGGGTGAAGGAATTAGCATAGACATTGATACGAAAATAAAGATTAACAATGTTTGCATCAAACCTGCTGTGCAGCTGGGGGTTCTCAGGGAGGGTAACAGGTAAAAACAGGGTCAGAGATCATCGCAGGGTTCCTACACAGGATTACACAAACTCCAGACTTTGTCCAGAAACTTTTTTTTAATATTCCTTCCCGTTTATCGCCATTTTTAAGTAAAAGACAGCAAGCCACAACATGTGAAATTAAAGTTCTAAATCTCTATGATTCAGCACTGAAGAGAAGTTAGGTTTTCCAAATTCTTACAGACCAGGAAATGGTCGAATATATCCGCTTCCCACCTGCGTAGGAACCCTGGAGTCAATGAGACAGGAGACATAAAAACTTGTACAGACTAGGAACAACCAGCACACTTCAGGAGCCGCTGGTGTCAGTACAAAGCATTAAAGGACTTTTTTTTTTTCAATGATTTCCTTTCATTTGATAACTAAATATCCCACTCTATTGATATAATTCCATTCTGTTAAATTCATATATAAACGTTAACATGTACACACGCTCGTCACTGGTGGAATCGGGACTTTTATTATAATAAGTGGAACTTGCTCTTGCTGGCGCTCAACAAATATACTGTGAATGCAAGTAACAATAATTAATATAATGATAATTATAATAATAATAATAACAATAATCATCGTCTGCACCATGCCTTTGTAAACCTGGAAAAACTAAAAACAAAAACAAGAGCCAGGTAACCTCCCCTCCCCAGTCCCCCCACTTCACCATGGAAACAAAAAAAAGAAGATAAAAACAGGGAACGTTGAGTCAAGACTGTAGATTCTCTCTGGCTTCTTCAAAGTCCCGAGTCCACATGCGTCACACAGATCTCCGCAGATGTCCTGAAATGATGGGAGGGGGGTGGGGGTCGGTGCAGGGGTGAGGGGCAGGAGGGAGAGGGGGGAGCCTGGCGGTGGCCGGAGCACTCGGCGAGCCTGGGTGGAGACGCACTGCCTCCGTCTTTGTTATGAGTGTGTGTTTGCCTGGTGAGCCAGGTTTACAGGGACCACGTTAAAGGGTGGTCGGCCATGGCGGTCACTCATCTGTTTTCTTTTTTCCTCCTTGTTTCTCCATTTATATTTGACCAGGGTTTTTTTCTTTTTTTTCTCTTTTTCGTTTAATAGTCTTGTCGGGTATGCAGGGGCTGGGTTTCAGCGGCAAGTCCACATAAGTTCGGCTCTCCAGGTATTTTCAAGTGGGCTACTCTTGGTCGGCGTCCCCCGCCACTGTCTGTCAGAACGATGCAGGTGGCGCAGCCTCGAGAGGGCCGGAGGTGGGGGTGACCAAGGTGGAGGCGTCTTCTCATATTTACGATGGAAAGGGAGATTTTGTGTTTGTTTGTCTGTGTGTTCGTTTGTTTTTAAATGTGTGTTTGTAATGGAAAGACCTGCCCAGAAACAACTCTGGATGCTCAGCGATGTTGGTGCCGATCGGTAAAAGCAGAACAAGAAGCGAGTGAGGTGGTTCTACTACTCGTTATCGTGCAGAGGAGCGTTTCCTCGGCTAAAAGGACTACACTGATGGAGGAGGTGGAGGGAGCCATTTCTGCACAGGTTCTCAGTGTGTGTGTGTGTGTGTGTGTGTGTATGTGTGTGTGTGTGTGTGTATGGTGTGTATGGGCTAGTGCAGGTAATCGTCCACAGAGGCGAAGGCGCAGGAGCCGCTGCCAGTTCGTGCCATGATGGCGAGGCACTGGGCGGCCTGACCCACGGCCTGGGCCAGGGGGGGCTGCTTGGGCAGGTTGTGAGTCTCTGGAGACAAAAAAGGGAAACAACAACAACGTCATGAAGAACAGGGGAAGAAGAAACATATCTAAAAACAGATGGCATGGACGGCTGACCTACCTAATATTGCACTGTTGAGTGTTGAGCACACCGGCTCTCTCTGAATTGCATCCAGCTGGTAGCCGACGGGGCTGCTCCAGGGGTCCGAGTACGCCAGCAGGCTGAACGCGTCCTGCAGCAGGGGACACAAACAACAACAACCATGGGTACTTTTCTATTGTGTATAGTTATTATACTGCTACAAAGGCTGGGATTGTTAGGGATGTGCATTTCAGGCAAAACTACTATTGGATAATCGTGGGGTACTAATCGATTAATATTCGATAATACCTTCTTCTACAGCTTGGCATCTAGCCGCCACACTGTGTATCATCAAATGCTACGCTGCCCCAGTGTGGAAGGCACCAGTAATACAACTTTTTTTCCAGGTATGATGAACTATTCAATTCTTTGTGGTTTAATGACATTCGAATATTCGAAAATCGATGCCCATCCCTAATAATTGTAATTAGGGCCACGGGGCAATCGCAATCTGGTCCCATACAGCAATAGCTGGTGCTGGTCCCGAGCACTATTGTTATCCTGTGGATTTTTTCTTCTTCCTCTTCCGGACGCAATTTCGTCCCGCTACTAGTCCTACAACTTGAAGAGTTGCAGGACAAATCATATATCAAAACGTGTGGTTTGATCGGGATCGGTGTGCTATTACTTTTCTCTACAGAATACGAATTTTTGAAAAAAACTGCCCAAAATTTTGCATTGAAATGAATGGGACAGCCGACAAAAAATGAGCGAAGAAGAACAATAATTGGAGATTTTTAAACATCTACTTCTCCGGCATAATTTCACCTAGAGACTCCATTTAAACTTTAAACAGTAGACACAAGTCTTGTGTATCGGTGTATTAATCCACGTTTCGATAGGTCATATAGTTTTTTATCAATCCCTGTTCAATGACCATTTTTGGAGAAATTCTGAGATTATAATGGGTGTGTATTGCACGGAATGTTCGTGTCACAGTGTGTGACATCATCGCCAGAGTGTAGAGGGAGAGAAAAAACTGTCAAAAAGTAAATTTGAAAACTGCGCTCCAGGCTGCAAATTCCACTCTACAGAAATAATTTATACATAGAAACGTAGGAAAATTTGTCTTCTCACTCACAATCCTCTGGTAAAGCTGTCAGAGTTATAGTTTGGGCATAGGACGCGCCACCAACACGCACCAACAGCCTCATTGGGTCCCATATTAAAAACGCAGGAAGATTTCGGAAAAAGGGAGATGTAACGTTTTTTTTAGATCGCTCTAACAAAGCTATTTTTTCATTTTTCTTAAAAAAAAAAATCATATGTAGACGTTCAGGAAGAACTCGGGACGCTCAAAGTGAAGTCGGATCAATGATAGGTATTATGGTTTTGCCAAAAATGCTTTCTGTTGGAGGCCAGAAATTCCAGCCTGTCAATGTTCCGGGACATTGGCAGGTGTCAGTTAATTCTGTTGATTGCTTTGAACTGATTGCCTTTGATCTTTGATGTGATTACAGTTAAAGATACACACACGCGCAAGTAAGCACGCACACTCTTCACACATGCAAACGCGCGCAGGTAACTTTATGCGAGACACACACACACACACACACACACACACACACACACACACACACACACACACACACACACACACACACACACACACACACACACACACACACACACACTCTTTTTCATACATCTGTATGTGTTCTGAATGTGCAAGGAATTTTTTTTTTTCTTTTTTTCCTGCCTTTGCACTGAAAGTTTTGTCAAAACTAAACAAAGAAAAAAAACGTAAACCCTCAGGTTTTGGGAGGCCGATTTGAAACAACGCTTAGGTTTTAGAGTGTGATGTTTGAGGCAGACTTAGGTCTTAATGGGTCGAGGAAACCAAACTGTGCCAATAAAAACACAGCACAATCAGTGAATACACAGCACAGCAGGGTTCCAATGTTACCTTGAGCATCTTCTTGTTGGTCGAGTTCTTGCCACACTCGCGGCGGAGGTGTTCGCTCATGCTCTGGAGCTCCCTGCCGAAATGGATCATCCTCTCAATGGCCGCCTGGCTCCCGCCGCACAGCTGCCTCTTGGACTGAGTCGACTCCACCTCTGCAGCGCCGGATCGCCGTGCAAATTGGAACCAATTTAATGATGATGCCAACATTTATCAGCACAGGCACACAGCTGGGGAGCGTACCCAACAATTTACAGTGACGGGGAGGGTGCAATAAACCCTCCAATCCTTGATTATCACAACATGTTTTAAAATAGATGCAAGTGGTTCCTCACAGATTCTAAAGAAAAAACTCCTGCAGAAGAGGCTGCTAGAACACACAACTTATCAATCAGGGCACACACATACTCAAAGGACAACCAGGGGGTTAGTTTCCATGCTGATAAATACTAAAATTAAGTCACTCATACCTCCACATACCCAAAAGTCTCTCACGATAATCACAACATCGACTTATCTCATGATACATGGACATGACCACAATAATTTTGTCTATCACCCGTTAAAGCAAACATGTTTGTCAAACAGCAGGTGGGTTATGTTAAGTTATGAAGAAGATTATAAGGACATACTTTATTAAACTAAATATATTTCACTTTTATATGAATGATTCACAAATTCATTATTGTAATGCATCCAGATGAAAATGTCACAGTTTCCCCACACTCTTGGATTTTTGCTATGAGCTGTACCATGTTCATGAGAATCACCCATGTGTCACTGACCATTGTAAGACCTGGGACCAATGAACAGAAATAAAACATCATTTCTGCTCTGTTCTTTTATTTATTGAGGATGGTTTTATATAATTTTTCACCTGTGAATATTCTTAAGGATTAAAAGTTAATTGCTCTTTGAAAGGGTTTACTTGCATTATAACCCTGTCATATTATTAGTGGCATGAATTGGTCTTAACCCTTAATAGGACACTCATTCTCTAGGGAAATTTGCAAGTATTTCAATAAATATCACATACAGCCAGAATGTGTAAAAAAGCATCCGAAAATAATATTTTGAGAAATAAATTTACGAGATTAAAGTGGCAAATCTACGAGAAAAAAATGCGCAGATTTATGAGATGTAAAAGTGGTGAATCTGGGAGAAAAAAGTTGCTTTTCCCCCCGCTTTCTTCTCGTAAATCTGCGACTTTTTTTGCTCAGATTTGCCACTTTAAATCTCTTAAATCTGAGACTTTATTTCTTGTAGATTTGCCACTTTAATCTAGTAAATTTGCAACTTTTTTCTCAAAATATTACCTGAAGTTACCAAATATAGTTCTTTGCCCGATAAGGGGTTAATATGACAATAATATCACAATCATTTCTGTGACAATGGATAGTCTAAAAGAAATAGTTATTGTGACAGGCCTCCACACAGACACACACACTACTCACCCATGTCGGCATCACAGTCGTCAGGCTCGGTGGCATGTTTGGAGCTGCCGTTGAGGAAACCGTTGGAGGATGATTCTGTCACTCCATTGGTGAAGTGGTCGACCTCCATATCCACATCGCTACTGAGGCAGGACATGAGGAGACAGACAGTCAGTATGTGGGACAGCTCACAGGAAGTTCAGTATTTCTTCCTCAATAACTGTTGCATGTTGAGCATGAAAATGATCTCATGTGAAACACTTTCAAAACATCTCTTTGCTAAATTTCCTAAGAACAGGCCGCATCAACAGCGAGCAATAGACAAGGTTCATTTCTGATTTCCTTCTAATTCAGAGGTAGGAAACCTGTGGCTCCAGAGCCATATGTGGCCCTTCAGGCCGTCTGCAGTGGCTCCCTGTGGCTGGGACAAAAAATTAAACAAAATTCAACGTTTAATTCTTTACATTTAAATTTTTATTTATTATTGGTGTAGGCCCAAAGCGATTCGTATTCTTCAATTGTAAAAATGTGTAGATTTTACATGGCCGTAAAAAGATTTTTAAAACATTTTAATCAACTAAAATGTGCATTATAGCTTATGAGGGACTACTGGTCGGCACCTTAAACTCTAAATTTTGCCAACTTCAAGTCTACTTTTGAGTTTTCCTCGCTAGGCTAGCTTTCAATTCCAAATCTTATGAGATATTTCATGAAAAAAAATCATACAAAATCATAAAAATAAATGCTCATTATGACCTATTATAATTGTTGGTAGGCTAATTTAGACTTAGTAGGCTGTATTATCTTCATTCTAAGGCTTAAAATAAGGTATGCGGATCCATTTCAACCGTTTTTCTCTTATTTTGGCCGACAATGGCTCTTTTGTTAGTAAAGGTTGCCGGACCCTGTTCTATTTCATCCAATTTTATTTCAAGATAATTGGAATATTATCCAGGAAAACTGCATAACAATAACTGACATGAGTGTTAAGTGTGCTCTGTCACAGTGTACAAACACACAACACAACAGCGTGTTTATCACAGAAAAATAACAGTAAAAACCTCAGGACCTGGTTATGGGCTGTTGGCTGCGGCTCCCATTGAGGCTGACGTCAGATGCTGGGATGGTGGAGCCAGAGGCGGGGGTGCAGGGCTTGTGACTGTGAGGGGAGCTGTGGCTCTTATTAGATGTCACACCATTACAGCAGTTGCTGTCGAACCCTAAAAACAACAACAACAGCGGAGTCAAAGATGGACATGGACAACTTACTCTAATTTAGGCTACTTTCACACAGAAGGTCTTAATACTCAATTTGCATTGTTTTGCTCAAATCTGATTTTTGTCTTTGGCTGTTGACATCATGTTTAAATTGTGGGCTATGTAAGACTCCAGTGTGACCTGCTCACAGTCCTGAACTGACCTGCATGACCCACACAAAGACGTCACGCGCAGCATGCTGTGTAGGTAAACATGGAGGCTGCTGAAGTCAGAGTACTGCTTAGATACGGTCAGTGTTTCAGCCAATAAAAAGGAAGTTATGTGAAAGATGCATGTGGCCATACAAAAACACAATATGCAGAACTAAAACAAGCTGTAACTAGAAAATTTCCTCTGGGGAAATTCTGAAAGGGCCACGGGGGCTACTGCCGGTGTGTGTGTACACTATGATGAACCTCAAAATGTGTGTGTGTGTGTGTGTGTGTGTGTGTGTGTGTGTGTGTGTGTGTGTTTGAAGCATGTGTATGCATGTGTGAGGATCAAGTGAAATGAAATGAAAGGCAATCAGATCAACGCAATCAACAGAATTAAGGGCCACCACCTATTAATGTTCCGAAAGAGTGACAGCAGCCAGAGGTGGACTGGAATTTCTGGCCTTGAACAGAAAGCATTTTTGGCAAAACCATAGGTACATAGGTACTAGGTACATTGATCCGACTTCACTTTGAGCGTCCCGAGTTCTTCCTGAACGTCTACATATGTTTTTTTTTATAAAAATGAAAAAATAGGGGTGGTCTGTAGCGTAGTGGGTTACACAGGCGCCCCATGTATAGAGGCTACAGTCCTCGCTGCGGTGGAGCCGGGTTCGAATCCGGCCTGAGCTCCCTTTACCGCATGTCCTCCCCTCTGTCACCCCCTTTCTATCTGTCTCTCGCTTTCAAAAAAGCATGTAAAATGCCCAAAAAAATAATCTTTGAAAAAAAAAAAATGAAAAAATAGCTTTGTTAGAGTGATCTAAAAAAACTGTTACATCTCCCTTTTTCCGAAATCTTCCTGCGTTTTGATATGGGACCCAATGAGGCTGTTGGTGCGTGTTGGTGGCGCATCTGTGCGTCCTACGCCCAAATTATAACTCTGACAGCTTTACCAGAGGATTGTGAGTGAGAAGACAAATTTTCCTACGTTTCTATGTATAAATTATTTCTGTAGAGTGGAATTTGCAGCCTGGAGCGCAGTTCTCAAGTTTATTTTTTGACAGTTTTTTCTCTCCCTCTACACTCTGGCGATGATTTCACACACTGTGACATGAACATTCCGTGCAAAACACACCCATTATAGAATTTACAGAATTTCTCCAAAAATGATCATGGTCATTGAAAAGGGATTGATAAAAAAATATATGACCTATCGAAAAGTGGATTAATACACCGATACACAAGACTTGTGTCTACTGTTTAAAATTTAAATGGAGTCTCTAGGTGAAATTATGCCGGAGAAGCCTTCGCCCCGAGCACTGGTCCCTACAGCTATTGCTGTATGGGACCAGTGCTCAGTGCGATTGCCCCGTGGCCCTAATAAGGTCAATGGATGTTTAACAGATTAGTGTTTAAAGGCCCTTTCATAGAGCTGTTTCATGTCGCGACATTTAAGTGACTGTAACTTCTCTCCTGCATTATGAAAGCACCAGAAGCGAGATACCAGGATCAAGTGATCCCATCATATTAAGTCTTTGGAGGTAGTCTCAGAGGCAACTGAAAACTGGTGGGACTGTTGGAAGGGGGACCACTATGAATCGGCCATCCCGGCAAGGCGGATTATTTGACGACATGCGCAGTAGTCATCGAATCACAGCAGCACAACAACTGCGGCGACCAATGCCAACTGTGCACAGTGTCCACCGCTTATTGTAAACAAACTGGCATGCTAACTGTGCACGGAGTGTCCGGTGCTTGTTGTTAACAAACAGAGGTTAGTGAAGACATACTGCTGCAGCACTTACACACTGTACTGCTACAGAGCTAACTGTGCAGCCCATTAACACTGTGCTACTGTGCAGCACTGCTGCTGCTCTGTAGCAGGTCACTATTGTCTCCTCCCACCTCGTTCTGCTGTTAATTGGCACCAATATCAAGCCTGTGTATGGCTGTAAAAACTGCTCCAAAATTACATTTGAATATTAATTTTCACAATCAAATCTCTGTTCTTCTAAAATATTGGAATATTCAAATTTCAATTATTCGTTGACAGCCCTATGCCTTTGTGGGATCACTATGAATGCTGTAAGGCGAAAAGCTGGCACAGATCTTTCCGGCAATATAACAGGGGGCTGCCCTAAACTCCAGATGTGAAAAACAATGAGAAGAGCTGGACTGTACCTGGGAGGTAGGGCTGGGAGCTGCTGGCCTTGTGGCTGGGGCTGCTGAAGGAGCGCGGGGAGCCGGGGTAACTGTCCTGAGACTTTGGGCTGCGACCTCCCAAACACCTCACCTCACTGTCCGTCCCATTCACCATCTCTATGAACTGTCTCACCCTGAGGGAGAGAGAGAGAGAGAGAGAGAGAGAGAGAGAGAGAGAGAGAGAGAGAGAGAGAGAGAGAGAGAGAGAGAGAGAGAGAGAGAGAGAGAGAGAGAGAGAGAGAGAGAGAGAGAGAGAAAGAAATAAAAGAAGAGAACAACAAGAGGAAGGAAAGAAAGGAAGGAAGGATTTAAAGACAGGAGTAGATTGAACAAGAGAAAAGGACAGATGATTATAAAATATTTAAATAAGTTGGATTATTGATAGAGATGGTCCGATCAGGTTTTTTGGGACCGATACCGATCACCTAAAGCCTCACTGATCCGATTACCGATCAGAACCGATCGATCACGTGGGACGATATTAATATTTATATTTATATTTTACTCTTGTTTTCCCCCCATCAATTCATCCACTCATGCACAGACCTGTAGTCTTTCATTTATGTTAACCTTGTAAACATTTATTTACTAGATACTACTAGATTACCTAAAGAACAGGCAAGAGCTTCATGTTGAAAGTTCACTCATTTATTGATACTATCCATTTTAAATTGCTGTATTGTTGCATATATCGTATAAAATAAAATTCAAATAAAAATTTAGCCTATTTAACAGGCTAAACAAACTGAAAATGCCAGTCTGAATATTGGTGGCATTATTGCACATTGTTACACAGTACAGTGTAACATATTATTATTGCTCACTCTCACACTAACATTTCTCTAAATGTCTAAACGATTGCATAAATTGCAGCTAGCGTGTGTGACATCAGACTCACTCACTTAGATAAAGTTCCATGTGGCAGACATGTTGTCACAACACTTCTTCGTTTTAAAGCGGAAGCGTTTCGGCGCACTACCGCCACCTTTGGATCCGGAATGTATATCACACCATAACAAACACTTGTAAAGCACATGTATAATGCGATCGGATCAGTGCCTTTGATCAGATTTTTCGATCGATCGTTTTTTTTATCATATCGGGCCAATCCGATCAGTTGCCGATCGATCACCGTCATCCCTAATTATTGAATGTGAAACCCCAGGCAAGAAAAAGCAGAGGCTTCCTATGGTAAAATGTTTGATTTAGTTCGAACAAACAACAAAAATTTAAAAGCAGCTTGGTCTTACTTGAGCATGAAGAGAAGGTCTGGGTTCCTCTCCAGGAGGTTTGGGTAGAGCTGCTGGGTGGTCTCGATGGCCTCGCCCATTCTACCTGACAACACCAGCTTCTGGATCTCTGCACACATACAGGGAACGTTAGCAAGAGATAATACTTCAAATTAAAATTGTGCACTAAAGAAAGATAGATGTGTACCATGTTTTGTAGTTAGTGTACAAGAAATCAACATTCATTGCTGATTTATACCAACAGGAAATTATGCAATCTGTGCACCAAACAAAGGCAATCAAAGTCAGATTTTAGAAGGTATCTGTCAATCAAGCATCACAGTCTGCATGCATCAGACTTAAAAGTTCCTGTTTAACCTGTTAGCAGCATCATTCACAAAGACTCCCACATAGAAGGACTCACTCTGTCGGTTTTTGATGGAGGCCAGCTCCTCGTGCACGGCCTGGTCTGTGGATTTAGCAAAAGCTTCAGCCGTGGCACAATAGCTGTGGTGCACCAGGTAGGAAGCCACCATCCTGACAAGACAAGACAAAAAACAAAAAATACGCTCAGTGATTACACAGTAGCGGCAACATTTTACAGATCTATTACTCTGAACGAATAAGAGCTTCTCTTCATCTCATCACACACAATGAGCCAAAAGGAACCAACACGTCTGTCATTAAATATAATAAACAGGAACAGAATTTCATTATGCGTTTTTCTTAAATGGGTCGAGTCTTTGGTAAAGAAGCAGTTTATCCAGATTATCTACTAGCCATTTTATAAAAGTCAGCTTAAATATCACTAATAATCTACTTAAATATCACTAATAATCTACTCTGCTGCGTAGAGTGACGTCACGGACTGTCAAAACCGATCTAAGTGTTTGGAGTGGTTCAGACTGAGACATCTGTCCAAATGTGATTTGAACCTACCTCCCGTGGTTTCGATCCGGTCTGCAAAAATCGGATTTCATGTGGTTTGTGACTGTTCAGACTTCAAAAGAGCCATCCAGTTCCAACCTGGATGGGCTAAAAAAAAAAAAAATCGGATTTTGGCTGGCAGTCTGAACGAGGCCTTAGACCAGTCTGTCCATCCGCCTTCATCTCTGTGTCTGATGCTGCCTCCCCAGCAGACTGCAGCATAAAACGACACACTACCACCACAGACTGATAAAACATCTGCAGCATCTTACTACAGATGTCCAGAGATCTGAGCTTCAAGAAGAAAAAGAGGAGGCTCTGCCCCTTTTTGTAGAGATCGTCAGTGTTTAGGGACCAGTCCAACTTATTATCCAGGTATACACCTATATACTTCAGTCATCAGTACCAACAATGTAGCAGTGTTTTCAAGGATAAATCATTTTCTTGACTGCTTCGTATCTGCACATAGCCAGTTTAGAGAAAATCAACTCTGACGATGCAGCCCGCAGTGTTTGCAGGCAGATTTGTGATCAGAGGCCGACTGGTCCACAAAGACAATAAATACTTCACATCCACCAATCTGACACGAGCACAGAAACTTCCTGTTTTCAATCCCCGTGGAGAGAGCAGACTTTCCCGGATAAAAGGCATCGTCTCCCTCAACTCCATCCCTCCCTCAGCCCCAATCCCCATCAAATGGAGATTAAATCCATTCAGGACAAGTAATCATAGCAACAGAGAGCTAATCCTATCAGGGCATGGCATGAAGAGAAATTGAGTCCCACAGCTTTTACTTCTGGACCAGGACTCCATCCTTGTCCTGTCAGCACTGAATTCTTGTCACTTAAAGTGTCCAATACTTTCTTTTTACCCATTATCAGTTGAGTATTAAGATTAAAATCTGAATTCCTAAAGTAGATTTATAAATTACCTGCAGGCAAAACTCTCCTGTTAGCTCACAGTGATCTTGAAGTAGGTGCAGTCTTACACAACAAAATAAATAGCAATTTGCAAGACGTACAACTGAATCAACCATTTCAAGTCTTACTCTGCACATATGGTTCAAATTTGTATCCCTGCATCTCCACCGCTGTAAAGACTCATATGATATGACTTTGTAAATGTACTCAGAAGGTTGCTTTCTCAAACAAATAACTTAAAGATTTTTTTCAAAATTATTATACAGGATACAAGCCTTCTAGAAATGATAACCAAGAAAGAAAATAATAAATAGAAATAGCTAAATAAACAGCTGTCCTGCTGTGGATCTGGTTCGGCCCTAGATGGGAATGCTCCTCTCCTGGTCCACTCACCATCACTACTGGCCAATGGTGGCGCATCATCACCTGCTGCTGTGCCCCCCCCCCCCTTTGAGGCAAATCTGTGATTTGTGATTTTGGGCTATATAAATAAAATTGATTTGATTCTGTACATTCAGTATCAGGCAATTGCTGAATATTTTTATTAAAAATTAAAAAATTAAAAATGATGATGTGTACAGTCAGCATCATTTCTAAATTACCCAGAGCACCGTTTTCTGTATTTTATATATAATGTGAAAAAGTTCTCATATTAATGCATATCGGACAAAATATACGCCGATACCAAAAGATAACGATGTGCCTTTTATAGGCCAAAAATATCAGTCAACAGATCAGTTTGGCTCCATTAATAGACACCACGATGCATTTCAGAAGAGCCTGTGAGTGAGACCTCTTACTCCAGTTTAATTGAGCCAACAACAGGCTAACCTAAACTGATGACCTGTACACATTAAAGATTGTGATAATTCTTATAAAAATGAAAGAAAACATTGAATGTTTGACTAAAATGTTCTTAATCTTATGTTGACAAAAAGGAACAAAACAAATTATTATCACATGACAAGAAAGCGCATAAAATTAAAGCACATTATTGTCAAAAGGTTGATACCAAATCAAATTGCGCTGCCAAAATCACTAATTTTCTTATCCAAACCTCATTATTCCTGCGTGAACTTACTTCTGAATCATAGACTGCCACTCGCCTTCACGCTCTCCGATGGGGAAGCGGTCGATCTGGGCCTGGATTTTTGTCCTCCACTCGCGCATGTAGTCCTCGATGTCGAACACGAAGGGATGCTGGCCGAAGTTTGCGTCCACCACCTCGCCCGGAGTCTGGAGGCCCACGGTCGGGTACAAGTTAGGCTGCAGCAGAGAAAAAGATTAAAAGCAAAGAATTAGGATGATAGAGGGAAGGGAGTTTGGGAAATCTAATCTGTACCATTAATCAAAATGGGAAACAATGAGAGGAAAAACAGGAAAGTGGAAAATATCAGGAAATAAGCATTTGTCAAAATGTATTCCTTAAAACTTTTACAAGCAGACAAAGATTCAACGATAGAGCTGCAGCAGCAAGATGACAGGCCATGTTTCCACAGGGGTGCCAGGGTTTATACTCCTGTGACATTAAGGGGCAGTAAGTAAGATCTCTACTGCAGATTGACCATAATGCATCCATCAAGCTGATCAATGTACAGATTTGTTATTAAGAAGCGGTGACACTGTAATTATAATACCAGGAGCTGAGCTTTCTGGCTCTCTGCACTGTTTCAACACACAAATTAACAATCTACTTTTTCCACTAGATCTGCCACACCTCTAGATAAATCCTCCTTTGGGGATCGATACTGTAGCAGTAGGAGTTCCAGTTTGGTTAACTGCTAGGTTGATAGAGATAAGTCGTATTTTGTCTCAGTAAACATTGCTCACACAGGAGCAAAAAGTGCATTTATTGAGGACTATTTTCATCCACAGATAAACACATATTTGTACTGTAGTGTGAATTTTAAGACGGAGAAGGGCTACATGAAATAAGTAAAATATGCAATATACAAGAAAATCATGTCAATGGTATAACTTGCAATAAATAAACAGATATTAGCAGTTCTGCTGCTTCCTGTATCCTTTTTATATTAAATAAGCAATTTGTTGTTTAAGCAAAGAAAGGAAATTATTTCCTACATTCTCTTATTGACCAAATTGAACATTGTACTGACACAAAACTCAATTTTTTAAAAAGCGCAGTTTTCAAGTTTATTTTTTGACAGTTTTTTCTCTCCCTCTACACTCTGGCGATGATGTCACACACTGTGACACGAACATTCCGTGCAATACACACCCAGTTCAATGACCATGATCATGGTCATTGAACAGGGATTGATAAAAAACTATATGACCTATCGAAACGTGGATTAAAACACCGATACACAAGACTTGTGTCTACTGTTTGAAGTTTAAATGGAGTCTCTAGGTGAAATTATGCTGGAGAAGCCTTCGCCCCGAGTACTGGTACACATTTAAAAGTGTGGTTTCCTGCTTTTTCAGCCAGCTCAAAACATCCCTAAGTGCAATATTGCAGTCTTTCATGATGCATTTCTTGCACAAGTTGACATGCAGATGACAAAAACATAATCAAATAAAAAATATTGGTCAGCCTTAATGTTGGTGTAACAATCAGGCTAAATATCTATGTTTTTATTATTCAGTGCAAAAATGTGTTACCAATGTCCAGTCTGCATTTTTTTCACTGAACACAGAAGCAGTGAATCATGGCTAGGAGCAGTTAACTGATCATTTGTCCTATCAATCAAAGAAATATGCCGACTAAAAGAGTTATGTCTCTAAATGGACTTAGAAACATTATAAAGTGTACAGCTATTTGTACTTTTTATGGCTTGAGGCAAAACAGCTAACAGTGTTTGTGTGTGTGTGTGTGTGTGTGTGTGTGTGTGTCTGTGTGTGTGTGTGTGTGTGTGTGTGTGTTCATTGCAATGAAGGAACATGCAACCCAGTGCAACAGTGTAGCTCATCAATGTGTTTTTGGAACAACAA